>NC_090763.1:48257451-48284951 GCF_036898095.1 Palaemon carinicauda
TTTATCGGGGAATGCCTGCATTTAAAAAAGAGAAAACTAGACATATGCATTGATGTTTATTGAACTATAGGAAACTTACAGTGGCAATGGCTTGCATGTAAAAAGCACCAGTTTGGGGGAAGGGTTAAAGACCCGCCTCCCACCTTTCATGAAGTCATAGCGGAAAACATTTACAACTATAGGTATAACAGCAGTCTCTCTCTCTCTCTCTCTCTCTCTCTCTCTCTCTCTCTCTCTCTCCTCTCTCTCTCTCTCTCTCTCTCTCTCCGGAGAACTGCCATTGCAATAGCATATGTTTCTTTTGCTTTTGGGAGAACAGTTATACATTTCTACAATGGGACGAATCAGACAGATTGTATTATGTCCATTCAGTTTATTTCATACAAAAAAGCAATAATGAGAAACTAGTGTCAATTGTGTCATTACAGAACTTTTTGATTTCATCCACATGCCGTGTGGATTTCATTCGCTTCATTTGCATATTTATGAACGTATTTTGGGTGCAATCTAGTAAATTACCAATTAAGAAGAACTAACAATTGAATATTGTAATTCCACATTTACTGTCGAAGAGATTTTCTCTATCATGTGATGGCAAAACTAGACTAATTCTCCTTCTTTCACAATGTTATATTTACATTAAGGGGTCGGTTGCCTGATGCGCCCTCTAGTAGCATGAGACATGTTGTTTATAACTAGGCAGAGGGCTTTTACGATCACATGCCCTTGCAGTGATCATCCACAGTTATTAGCAGTCGGCCCAGCCTTTGACTAAATAGTCAAACTACAATGCAGCAGTTTGCACAGTTATTGGCAGTGGGTTTCAGCCTTTTGCTAAAGAGCAAGCCTACAAGGCAGCAGCTGTCCTATTAGTCGCTTTCTACGACACGCAGGACGTACGGTGGTAGCTTTCTAACACCATTATTATTATTATTATTATTATTATTATTATTATTATTATTATTATTATTATTATTACTTGCTAAACTAAAACCTTAGTTGGACGAGCAGGATGCTATAAGCTCAAGGGCCACAACAGGGAAAATAGCTCCGTGAGGAAAGGAGATAAGGAAATATACTACAAGAGAAGTTTATGAATAATAACATTAAAATAAATCTTTCATATATAAACTATAAAAATGCACAATAACGAGAGGAAGATAAATAAAATAGAATAGTGTGCCCAAGTGTACCTTTAAGCAAGGGAACTCTACCCCAAGACAGTGGAAGATGATGGGACAGTGGCTATAGCACTACCCAAGACTAGAGAACAATGGTTTGATTTTGGAATGTCCCTCTCCTAGAAGAGCCACTTGCCACAGCTGAAGAGTCTCCTCTACCCTTACCAAGTGGAAAGTAGTAACTGAATAACTACATTACAGTAGTTAACCCTTTGGGTGAAGAAGAATTATTTAGGAGTCTCAGTGTTGTCAGGTATATGAGGACCGAGGAGAATGTGGAAAGAATAAGCCAGAGTATTCGGTGTATGGGTAGGCAAAGTAAAAAGGAGCCGTAACCAGAGAGGGGCATCTAATTTAGTACTGTCTGGTCAGTCAAAGGACCCAATAACCCTGAAGCGGTAGTATCACAAAACACTAAAACAAGACCAATTACTTAATGCTAGTTATTCTAATAGAGTTTTTGAGGCATTTCATTTTATCCAAATGTCCTCATAAAAATTGTTGGGCTTGTTCATAAAGAATCCATTGATTTCCTGGCTAGAGACCACAGTTTTGAAAGCATAGCTAATTGATCGTCATTCTTTCACCAGTTCATCAAAGAAAGGTTTTTTTTTTCTTAGCGTTGTGGATGACAGCTGGATTCTGATCATTGTAAAACATAACTTGAAATAATTTTGTTTTCATGATGAAAGTTCATTAGAAGAAAACATCTGTCTTTGCCTGCTTTAAAAAAAATAAATAAAAAGAGGTCACATCACTTTTTGTTAACTACTTGAGGCCATGGCGTCAGATGTCAGATGTCAGAGAAGTTAAAGTTTTAGCAGATGTTCTCTCCTGAAAAGAATAAGGAATAAGGTCATACCATCTGACATGCGATGTTACTTGCCTGGTAAATAGAGAACACATTAAGTCTCCTATCTCTAATCAAAGGAGTTTACACAAGACAAACTGTTGTCACCTATCACCTATAATGATTAGTGCCATAGCCTCTGTACCATGGGCTTCCAATGTATTTAGTTAGTTCTCTTGCTTGAGGGTACACTCAGGCACACTATTCTATCTGATTTCTCTTCCTCTTATTTCGTTAAAGTTTTTATCGTTTATATAGGAAATATTTATTTCAATGTTGATACTCTTCTTAAAATACTTTATTTTTCCTTTTTTCCTTTCCTCACTGGGCTATTTTCCCTGTTGGGGCCCCTGGGCTTATAGCATACTGCTTTTCCAACTAGGGTTGTAGCTTAGCTAGTAATAATAATAATAATGATAATAATAATAATAATATCGCACGATAAACGAATTGGATAATAAACTTTCTTAGTATCAATGATGAAAATAGATGAAGCACATGACAGTTCTATTGCCTACGAAGGAAAAATCCTAGAGGGGGGAAAGAGAAAACAAAAATAAGTAAAAAAAAATTCATTTAAACCGTTGATTCTTATTAGAGTAGTAATCAAAGGTCGTCACTTCTGCAGCAAATTCATAGGAAAAGGAAAAACAAAGATCATGTAAAATGGATAACACCTATCCATTATCATCAAAAGAAAACCAAAACATCCATCATAATTGTAACAAATAAATTCTTACATGCACTGACCGCATATATACCCATAAAACATCTCTTTGAAGCATTCTAAGTCAAAAATTGAAACCATGAACATTTTGAGATTTTTCATGACCCCGCCCCTGACTCGTCTCGCGTTGAGAAAAATCCCTTTGAAATCCTCTAAGTCAAAAATTGAGACCATGAACATTTTGAGATTTTTCATGACCCCGCCCCTGACTCGTCTCGCGTTGAGAAAAATCCCTTTGAAATCCTCTAAGTCAAAAATTGAGACCATGAACATTTTGAGATTTTTCATGACCCCGCCCCTGACTCGTCTCGCGTTGAGAAAAATCCCTTTGAAATCCTCTAAGTCAAAAATTGAGACCATGAACATTTTGAGGTTTTTCATGACCCCCGCCCCTGACTCGTCTCGCGTTGAGAAAAATCCCTTTGAAATCCTCTAAGTCAAAAATTGAGACCATGAACATTTTGAGATTTTTCATGACCCCCGCCCCTGACTCGTCTCGCGTTGAGAAAAATCCCTTTGAAATCCTCTAAGTCAAAAATTGAGACCATGAACATTTTGAGATTTTTCATGACCCCGCCCCTGACTCGTCTCGCGTTGAGAAAAATCCCTTTGAGATCCTCTAAGTCAAAAATTGAGACCATGAACATTTTGAGATTTTTCATGACCCCCGCCCCTGACTCGTCTCGCGTTGAGAAAAATCCCTTTGAAATCCTCTAAGTCAAAAATTGAGACCATGAACATTTTGAGGTTTTTCACGACCCCGCCCCTGACACGTCTCGCGTTGAGAAAAATCCCCTTGAAATCCTCTAAGTCAAAAATTGAGACCATGAACATTTTGAGATTTTTCATGACCCCCCGCCCCTGACTCGTCTCGCGTTGAGAAAAATCCCTTTGAAATCCTCCAAGTCAAAAATTGAGACCATGAACATTTTGAGATTTTTCATGACCACGCCCCTGACTCGTCTCGCGTTGAGAAAAATCCCTTTGAAATCCTCTAAGTCAAAAATTGAGACCATGAACATTTTGAGATTTTTCATGACCCCCGCCCCTGACTCGTCTCGCGTTGAGAAAAATCCCTTTGAAATCCTCTAAGTCAAAAATTGAGACCATGAACATTTTGAGATTTTTCATGACCCCGCCCCTGACTCGTCTCGCGTTGAGAAAAATCCCTTTGAAATCCTCTAAGTCAAAAATTGAGACCATGAACATTTTGAGATTTTTCATGACCCCGCCCCTGACTCGTCTCGCGTTGAGAAAAATCCCTTTGAAATCCTCTAAGTCAAAAATTGAGACCATGAACATTTTGAGATTTTTCATGACTCGTCTCGCGTTGAGAATAGCACATGTTCATCAGATGAGAAATAAGTTTATTACATTGTTTCATATGAGGAAAACACGTTCATGAGATCAACAGCTGTGTCAAAGGATATTGAACGTGCCACGTGGAGTATCCCATCATAAAAAAGAAGGTAATGACACTTTATAACTGCCATCAGAGAGAATGATAGTCATGTCATGTACTGTCATATGTCAGGAAGAAAAAGCAAGTGCCTTAAAACCGGGTGTTTCTTATTAAAGACAAATTATATATAATAAGAATAATGTCATTTATGAGAGGATAGACAGAAAATCATGAATTCGGTTCGACGTTTCAGAGGTAAAAATAAACATACAATTACTGAACGTCTTTAAAAATTTCTATGCAATTATTATTATTATTATTATTATTACTTGCTAAGCTACAACCCTAGTTAGAAACGCAGGATGCTATAAGCCCAGGGGCCCCAACAGGGAAAATAGCCCAGTGAGGAAAGGAAAAATAGGAAAAATAAAATATTTTAAGAACAGTAACAAGACCAATATAAATATTTTTTTAAAAACTATAAAGACTTTGCTATGTTTTATTCATTGGAAATGAAGTAATTGCTAATAACTTCTAATTATCTCTTTGTGCTTAAGCATCTGTTCTAAGCATTGGCTACTAGCAAAGGCATTTACTTCTTTTATTCATTTGAACTGAAGAATTACTAAAAATTCAAGCAAAAGCATTTGCTGGAAGTTTTATTCATCTGGCTAATTGGCAGGTGTTGGCACTTAACAGGGAGTGATGAAGACATTCATTATAAATTGCAGGGATAAAAATAAAGACGATGAACACCGACGCTACGTGCTTAAAAAAAAAAAAAAAAAAAAAAAAAAAAAAAAAAAAAAAAAAAAAAAAAGAGCGGATGGAGTCCCTGTTTTTCTTTACTAGAGAAAAACAAACTCATTATTATTATTACTATCATTATTATTATTATTATTATTATTATTATCATTGTTGTTGTTGTTATTATTATTATTATTATTATTATTATTATTATTATTATTATTATTATTATTATTGTTATTATTATTATTATTATTATTATTATTATTAGCTAATCTACAACCCTAGTTGGAAAAGCAAGATGTTCTAAGTCCAAAGGCTCCAAAACGTAAAAATAGCCCAGTGAGGAAAGGAATCGGCTGGTAATACCAGAGAGGAGATAAAGATAAAACAAATCGATGGCCTCCTTCGTCAGGATTTGAGAAATTCGATGAAGAATTTCTCCATTTTATAGGTGGCTTGTGTTGTGCTATGCTGACGGTATTTTTAGATTTTTTTCAGATCTTCTGAAAGCTATTTAACTTTTAAAGGAAAATCTTCCCTTTTCTTAATTTGAATTTCCTTTGATTAATTATTTATAACAAACGATAACGGCGTCAATGACCTTCGATGTCAGGATGCCAGAAAACTCAAAATCAATCAATCAATCAATCAATCAATCCTAGTGAGTGATGCCCACACGCGTTTCTTACAATGGTATATTGTTTACTCTCTCTCTCTCTCTCTCTCTCTCTCTCTCCTCTCTCTCTCTCTCTCTCTCTCTCTCCTCTCTCTCTCTCTCTCTCTCAATATTCAACTACATAATTTATTGGCTATGCCATCTGTGTATAACTTGATTTTAAGGGAAAACACCCACCCCATCTCTCTGCCCAGCTAATGAAGCCCTGGCTATTCAGTTTGTGAGCTGAAGGTGTCACTTTAGCAACAAGGGGCCGTAAATACAGAGAGCATAAAGACTATAGTACCTGTAACTACCCCTCAGAGGATAAACCATAGGCTATGGCATTTGTTATCACCTGACAAAAGAATGGACAACAGCCATGACAGACCCCACCATCACAGAAGAAAAACAGCTATCCTTGCATCTGCTGTCACCTGTCAGAAAATAATAAATGTCATGAAATGTACTGTTATCTATTACAAACAGTTAAAATACATCTCAAAGTATCAAGTTATCAAACAGATATAAAAGCAAATTAAATTACACCTTTCATATATCGAAATGTTCAAGTAACGTTTATGGTTATGATGGCCTATTGGAAACGTCCCTACCTGGCTATCACCGGACTGGGGTTCGAGTTTCGCTCAATCTCGATAGTTTCTTGTAGTGCCTGCAACCTCACCATCATTGTGAGCTAAAGATGGGGGATTTATGGGATCCTATAAATCTACCCGCTGGGTCATCAACAGCCATTGCCTGGCCCTCCCTGGTCCTGGCTTAGGTGGAGAGGGGCCTTAAGTGCTGATCATATGTATATATGGCCAGTCTCTAGGGCATTGTGCTGCTAGCTATGGCATTGTCACTGACCCTTATGTTTGAGGGGGTTTGAATCATTTGGTAGTCCCTTGTGTGACCCTTAGTCATAAAATAGACTAAATGATGTCTCGAATATTCCGGATTTTGATGTTCACCTCTTCTCAAGGGAATATACTTTTAATCTCCATTCTTCTACTCCTCTACTAGAGAATCTTATTCTGCATTACTTTCCCTAACAATTTCCATAGCATTTGCTACTACATATTCCAGTGTTTTCATTTCAGAGCTGGAGAGCTTAATTCTCATAATATTATCCAATCTATTTTAAGAAGTGAATCTTGAATCTTCCCTCTATGGTACCATTTATCTAGAAAGTCTTCCCTCAATTCCTACTCTTTTTTATACTTTAGAAATTGATTACTAATTTCTGAACTTTCCTTTGGTTACTATCTGGCTTACTTATTTCCAAGAAGAAGAATAATATCTTATTTTCAACTATGTCTAGGCCTACTATAGAAACTACATCAGGAAGGTAGACTTTGTTATTTCTCACATTTACGTTCTTAGCCTATTATTTATCATGTATACTATCAAATGATATGGAAATATCAAGGAAGGTGCAGGAAGAAAGATGCAGATGGTATGGGTATCTACTGAGGAGGAAGGAGGATCGTGTGGGCATGCATACTAGGGAATGGAAGTTCAAGGTACAAGGAGGGAGAAGGGAGAATTTATCTATTTTTGTGATACATTTAACCCATCAAATGAATCATGATTAAGATCCACTGACCCATCTCTCTGGCGGTACTTTTAATTTTCTTTATTCCACACCTATTCACACAAGATAAATCAACATCAGTCTATTTTGGAGTTCCTGAGGATTCCTTTAATTGATACCCGTTGGTGGGGTAGTGTATGAAGGGTTACTCTGGTATCTGTAACACATAGCTAATAGTGTGACGGGAGTGGAGGAGGTATTGATACGAAGTGTGGAAGAAAACATAGATAGGACATACTGCTCTGTTTGTAAGTGTGTTGTTTGATGTACGTGCATTATATGACTCCCCAATGAACCAGACATGCATGTGAGAAAGTGTGGCTTACTCTAGACTCTAGAGCGTCGTACTGTTGTCGGATCGTTTTGTAGAAGATAAACAGGTTTTAGGCAGTCAAAAGTGATCTAATCCTCTTTACCACGAACATTGAAGAAAGCTTTTAGAGTACGATGGATGACAAGGTATGGGCCCATATGTGGGAACATAAGTGGTAGCTTGCAAGCGTCAGTGTGCATGAAGATGTGTGTTGCAGTGTGTAGGTAAGCTCTACTATGCTAGGGATTGTAAGTCTAACATCAGGGAGCAAATATCACCATATGACGTAGACGATGGAGATCCTCAGAGGAGATAGAAGACAGGGAAAACTCCTCAAGGACGACCAGCGGGTCCCCATATACCATTTCAGCTTCTGGTATCATTAGTATCCTTGGTATTGGTCCTCAGTCTGAGGAAGACCCAGAGAACTTGTGGAAACCAGCTGGAGTCACTGAAGTGGGACATCAAAGCTTCTTTGAGTGCAGGTTGGAAACATTCAACCATTCCATTGGCTACAGGGTTGTAAGCGGTAGTTTGATGTAGGTGGATGCAAAGAAGATACCTTGTTGATATCAGTCCACAACTGAGAGGCAAAAGTAGTACCACTGTTGGAAGTAATGTGCCTTTGATGCTGAACCTTGCATCTGTACATTAGACGGGTTTTGCATCTTGCATGAGGACGGTTTCAGGTCAGTTAGTGGAGCGGTCGATGACTATCAAAAGGTAACAGTGTCCTTGTGACGTAGGTAGGGGATCGACCACATTTACGCGAATGATGCTAATGTTGGTAAAAAGAGCTTATACCTGAATCTGTGTGTCGATGCACTTTGGAGGTTTGACATGGGCATGGACCTAATCCTTTTCCTCTTCAGCCATACCATGCCATATGACCATTGACTTTAGTAGCTGTGCAGTAGATCAGAGCAAGGGGTGTGAAAGGCCATGGACTAATTGAAACACACGTTGACGCATGGAGGCAGGTATCCACAAATGTGGCCTACAGGTATGGGCGTTACAGAGGAGGGTAGCATTAGAATCATCGAGGGTGGGGTCTTTCAGTGGGGAGGCATGCAGGATGTCCTGGAGGTTTGGTATTCAGGGCTCTTTTATTGGGTATCTTCCAAGGCCTTGTAATCCCTTCCAAGGTGGACGTTGGCAAACCTGTTTCTGGAAAGGGCATCAGCAATAGGTTTCAATTTACCAGGGATTTCTTAAATGGTACTGTTGTATTCAGAAATGGTAGAGAGATGTAGGCGTTGAAGGGCGAACCAGGCATCAGATTGTTGAGTGAAGGCATGCACAAGTGGCATGCGTTCTCTGCGAATGATGAAGGATGAGCTCTCTAAGAAGTGGTGGAAGTAGTTCGAAGATTGAATAGCTGGAATCTGCCCTGGAAAGTTTTCTACTGAAGAAGGCCAAATGGTGGGATAATCCATTGATCATTTGTTCAAGTACTGACCTTATAGTGACATGATTGTCATTGGTGGAGAGTAGGAAGATTACAGTAGGCATGGGAAAGGTAAGAGCAGTAGCAGCTGATAGGGTTTTTTTTTACGTTAAAATAGGTTGCCTGCTGACTGGTTCACCCCTCCAGGTATATTCGCTTGCCCTTGAGGGAGTTGTAGAGATTGGGTGATAATAGTTCACAATGCCTAAGAACTTTTGCAGTACTTTAATGGTCGCAGACGTGGGGAACTTATGTAATGCTTATACCTTCTCAGGGAGCGGCAGAACGCCCTCAGGAGTGATACAATGATCCAAGAACGCCATCACATGGTTTTAAGCTCAGAGATCACTCTATATAGGATTTTTCAGTAACAATACAACCTCAATATTCAGACGCTACACCTAGCACGGGTAAGTACACCCCGACGAAGAGTGCTAAACAGTAATCAATGCAAAGACAATAACACAAGAGTGTGATAAGAAAGAATACTGTATGAGATAAGGTTTTCTAAAGTTTGCCTGAGGGCCTCGCCTTTGAATGAGGATCGTTCACTTGAGTAGTACAGAAAATAAGAATTATAAGGATCACTTTCATCATATATCTACGATTGCTCACGTATCCTTCGCAACCAGAGAGACGAAGAGGATGTGTAGGACTTCTAGACCTACCCAAACTGCAGGGGCCATGTCGAATAGGAAAACTGAATTTATTTCCCCGTAGAAGAAGAGGTTTTGAAGGGTGTCTATAAAGAATACAAATATAAATTTTGCAGCTCTAGGGAAATATACCTGAAAACAAAACCTAACTGTCTTGCATTTGCAATGTTTGATTGAAATTAAAAATCGGCTGAAGCTGGCAAGCCTATGTGTCAGAAAATAAAATTACTGACTAGCATAGACCTTAATTCAAGATTAAAGGTGTATAAGGTGAATGTAACTACAGTCAACTCTCAAACATACGATTAATTTCAGTCAGGATTAGGAAAGATTACCGAGTATCTGTCGTTGCATATGTTACTAGTTTTGCTATCGTCATAAAACCCTTAATTCAATTAATGCAGCATGAAGATCCAGCCAGCAAAAACAACTGGAATTAGTTGCAACTGGACAGTGTACAACACCCTCAAAATAATTATCTTAAAAGCAAGAATCGCAAACATGTTTCGTATAGTTTCCCTTAAATACATTTTCTTTTATCCTTTGATGATAGAAAGATAGAAAACAAGACTTCAAATTTTATGGGTAACTATACATTTTAGACATTTGCCTGGTAGCTTATCTATAAATCCTACCGTGTTGTTATTAACTGTAACTAATACTTATACTCACGTACATAATATATTTATATAAAGCTACTTTTTTAAAATGGTAATATTATTTATCGATAGCTGCAAACAACTAGTCAACTGGTGAGTACCGATGATTGCAATAGATAGAGACTCTCTCTCTCTCTCTCTATCTCTCTCTCTCTCTCTCTCTCTCTCTCTCTCTCTCTCTCTCTCAGACACACAGACACGCACACATGCACGCGCGCGCTCTTGCACACACACACAAAGAAGGGGGAAACTTATATTTATTAAAGAAAACAATACCACCGAATAATGATACTGATTCTACTTGTTTGGTGAGTTATATGTGTATCTTAGATTCTCATATGCTGTGTCATTGAACTAAAACACATCAATAAGTTCATTTATAATGTGAAGCATCTATGTAGATGAAGTCACAAATAGGTCATCGCTTTAGTGGTGGTAAACCGCAGTTTCAGTCTTCTTCTTCGGCATCTATATCTGAAGTTTATCAATCTCCTGGTGTGAAGTCAGCATGCTACAGGTCATTTCCCTTCGTGGGATGAGCTTAACATCCCGAACTGCCCCCAAATGTCCTGGGCAAGATCACAACGTTCGTCTTAGTAGGGATTGACCCTCTAGTTCTTTTCTGGATCCTTGATTGGTCCACATAAAGTTATTATTTCTTCAATTGACTACTTTTTTCGAGCGTTCCTCGATTCCAACTTTAAATCTAATTAGATACAAGCTTACTATCGTTAAATTTACATAATGATTTATTATTTGAGCCTATATGAACAGCATAACTAATAATCTAAGCTTATTCTCCAACTATGTAGATCTCTCTCAACTCTAAATTTGAGGATGAATGATCTTTTACAGGTGGAAGCAGAAATCTGATTTAGTATCAGCAAATACTTCACAAAGCACAAAATAGTATATGTTAGGACTTTATTTTCCTTCAATTCTATTTCTCATTACAAATGTACCAAATCCCTTTATCTTCATCATTATTGAGGCAAATGGGAACGGGAGCCATTTACATGAACAGGTCTTACTGCCCGAAACAAAAAGAGAGAGAGAGAGAGAGAGAGAGAGAGAGAGAGAGAGAGAGAGAAAAATAATCCTTTCTTTAACAATGCTTCAATATATCTGTCCTGGGAAATAATTATTTTATTAGATTCCATAACGAATATAGAGTTTATTTTCCCTGAACACCTGGCTAGCATTCACCCTTTCCAAAATATTTGTTTCCGGTGACAGTTGGTATTGACTTAATGACACCCTCATGATCTTCATGGACCCTTAAAAATTTTGCATATTTCCTATTGTTTAGGCATCCAGAATGTGGGGAAACTGGAGATTTCAAGACTTTTAACCTAGGTTAAGCTAATCGCTTTTTGTTTGGCTATGGATTCAAACCTTAACATCGATTATGAATAAAGGTAAAAAGGAGGACTTACACTATTCTGCCATAAAGAGAGATTAGAGTTGATTCCAACTCTATCGCATTTAATTCTGTCGAATTCAGGACTTGTACTTAGAATTGAAATCAGCCTATCTCCACCTTTATAGCCAATTGTTTCCTGTTACTTTTTTCCTTGACTTTTTCTAGGTGATTTTATTAACTTAGATGCAAGAACGCTATCTTGTGGAATACCCGACATGACATTTCTGTAACCACTAGCTTATATTGATAAACATTCTCTCTAAACATTAGTTAAAAGCTGTTTTTAGAATGATATATTGTTGATTTATTCTCATCATTTATTTATTTCCTTATTTCCTTTCCTCATTGGGCTATTTTTCCCTGTTGGAGCCCTTGGGCTTATAGCATCTTGCTTTTCCAACTAGGGTTGTAGCTTATCTAATAATAATAATGATAATAATAATAATAATAATAATAATAATAATAATAATAATAATAATAATAATAATAATAATAATAATAATAATAATAATAATCAAGAAATTGTCCACTAATCCCCATCTACATAAGAAATGAAAACAAAGATAATAATTATCACCAGAGTATAAAGCAGCTTTCAACAGTCGAAACCAGAATCAAAGGATTTCTGAAGGATACTGAAGGATTTCTGTAGGACACTGAAGGATTTCTGTACGACACTGATATTGAAGAACGAATGACATAACCTGTTGCATTCTGTAGGACACTGAATATTGAAGAATGAATGATATAACCTATAGCAATCAAAGAAATTGTAATAATATTGAAAGGATGTTGCCACTGATGCGTAAGTGTAAAGTTTCAAGCGATATTCAAATAATTTTAAGAACCAAAAATCATAATTTGCGCTGAAATGTGAAGGGGAATAGTAACATCTATCTCACTGTACACTAGAGGTGCACTTAGTAGAGAGCATACCTTCGCCACACCAAGCAGTCTTATTTTGCTCTTAACTCTAATGCGTACTTGCATTTTGATATATTTTCTTCAAAATCTATTAGATTTGTCCTTGGGTCATACCCCAAATGTTAACCAAGTTTGGTTGAAATTGGTTCAGTAGTTATTATTCAAAGTTGTTCACAAACTAAAATTAAACTAAAAATATTTGCCATCTACTTAACATTGCGATTATGTTCAAAGTACTGCTGCGTACTTGTACTTTGATGTACTTTGCCCAAAATGTTTCAGATACATCCTTGAGTCATACTCAACATGACTACCAAGTTTGCTTAAAATCGGTACAGTAGTTTTTGTGTGAGGTCGTCACAAACAAACAACTAAATAAACTAAACAGATAGGGCTGGATACAAACCCTTCCTTTGACTTTGGCGAAGGCAATAAATTGAAGATGAAATATGCCAGGGTCTTTTAATCATTTATCATCTAGGCAAATAGACGTTCAAAACTGCCTCCAAATCAGATCAAATTAGCTCTCAGAAGCCACCCCAAAATATCTTTAAAGATAAACAGTATTAGATCCTGTTACAAAATATATAAATATATAAATGTATAAATATATAAATATATAAATATATAGATATATAAATATATGAATATATAAATATATGAATATATAAATATATAAATATATAAATATATGAATATATAAATATATAAATATATAAATATATGAATATATAAATATATGAATATATAAATATATAAATATATAAATATATGAATATATAAATATATAAATACATAAATATATAAATATATAAATATATAAATATATAAATATATAAATATATAAATATATAAATGTATAAATATATAAGTGGTGGCTTCAACTTTAATAGGAAATTTTCCTATTTTTCAATTTCATCAAATTACGTTTAATTATCATAGAATAACTTTACATTGCAATGGTCAGAAAATCTTTAGTTAAAAATGTAGTTTAATGCGAAATGGGATGTAATGAATTTGGTACTCAAGATTCTAAGTACATTTTAGTTCTGTGTTTACACAAGTTGTTTATCTTGTGTAAACACTTGTCCACTTGTATGACCTTGTTGCTTATTTCGCGGTATCATTGTTTGCGATCATTACTCTACCAAATTTGGAGGACGGATCTCACGTAATCCAAGACTGGTTCTTCATTACGATGGTTTTATCAGAGACGATTTATCAATCAAACATGTGTAATAATACTTGTTTTAATTATAAATCTCTCTCTCTCTCTCTCTCTCTCTCTCTCTCTCTCTCTCTCTCTCTCTCTCTCTCTCTCTCTCTCTCTCTCTCTCTATGTAGACAGCTATCGAACGGATTTGGATTCACGCGCAATGGCAATAAGGGGCCCAGCTTGCTGGAACAAACTACCTCTGGAAATAAGAAAACGTATAAATGTTAGTTCTGATTTATTCAAAAGGAAACTTAGGCAATATTTTTTTTTTTTAATTTTACTTGAATGTATATCTATCCTAGATTTTTACAATTCAATTATTGTGAATTTTATGTAAATAATTTATATTGTTATGTAACAGAATAACCATTTTATAATGGAACAAAGGTTTGTGACTTTGACTTTGACTTTTGACTCTCTCTCTCTCTCTCTCTCTCTCTCTCTCTCTCTCTCTCAAACTTAAAAATCCATTTGTTAAAGTCTTTTATTCACTACGTCAGGCGTCAAGTAGCAGGGATAGATAGATAAAAGGCAAGTGATGCTCGGCAAAATCAACCCTTATTCTATAAAGCTCTAAGGAATAAAACGGCTTGAAATTCTAGTCTGAATGCGTGCGGTGGACTATGTAGCTCGAACTCGACGTGGTTACTACTTATTTAGCTCTATAAATCTCAAACTGCTTTTTCTAACAGTTCATCAAATTACGATCTATATAATCATTACTATTTGAGTTTTTCTTTAATATGTTTTCAACGAACGTAATGTTGAATTTGGTTTCATAATTCCACTTAGCAAAATTAGTTTTCCTCTTGATTTTAAGAGGAACGATGTGTGTTCGCTTGATTTTAAGAGGGACGATGTGTGTTCGGTTGTGGAGAGAATTATCCCTTGTAGTGGTTGTAAACTTAAAGTCTACAGCAAGTTCATAAATTATGAATAAGTAGAAAAAAATATGTTGTCTTAATTCCACTGAGCAAAATAAGTTTTCCTCTTGATTTTAAGAGGGATGATGTGTGTTCGTTTGTCGAGACAAAATTATCCTTCGTAGTGGTTCTAAACTTGAAGAAATCTACAAGTTCTTAAATTCTGAATAAGTAGAAAAAAGTATGTTGTCTTAATTCCACTGAGCAAAATAAGTTTTCCTCTTGATTTTAAGAGGGACGATGTGTGTTCGTTTGTGGGGACAAAATTATACCTCGTACTGGTTGTAAACTTGAAGAAATCTACAAGTTCATAAATTATGAATAAGTAGAAAAAAATATGTTGTCTTAATTTCACTGAGCAAAATTAGTTTTCCTCTTGATTTTAAGAGGGATGATGCGTGTTCGTTTGTGGAGACAAAATTATCCCTCGTAGTGGTTGTAAACTTGAAGAAATCTACAAGTTCATAAATTCTGAATAAGTAGCAAAATAAAACTGAAGATAACAGCAGATTAGATGATATCCCAAGGGCTGACCTTAAAGTCTACAGCAAGTTCATAAATTCTGAATAAGTAGAAAACTAAAACTGAAGATGACAGCAGATTACATGATACCCCAAGGGCTGGTCGTTAGACCACTTAAACCCTCAAGCATTTTATTTTTTATTTTCTTGAAAGACCTATAACATACGATACCTACCAGTGTAACATAAACTAGTAGATGAATTAGGATGTCCGTCCTTATTGCCGGGTACAAAAGGCGCAGATTAGAATGTCGGGAAATGTCACGCCAGACAACGGCTGTCAGGTATGCGGGTGAGGCTAAGTTGAACGCTAATGGATGATGGCATCGTGGCCATATCTCCCCCCCCCCCCCCCCGGGCCCCAGACTCCCCCAACCAAATGCGACACTAGACAGAGAAAAGGGGAGTCCCTTTTTTTTTCCCCCTTAACTTTTCCCTTAACCTCTATGGGGAGAGAGAAAAGGGGCGTCCCCTATTGCCCACTCGCCCCTAGTTGGCTTTCAATTCTGAGGAGAATAAGGCGCAAATGAAAAATGTGAACTTCGTGAAAAGAATGATTTATGTAGGAGGGTGATCTTTCAACCTTACTCTGGTCCTTTTCTTTAAAAAGATAATAACATAATTTTAGCAAAGATCAGAAGGCAGAAAGCCTTAGGGTCTGCAGATAATCTCCAGATCTCTTGGAAATAATAATAATAATAATAATAATAATAATAATAATAATAGACTATTTTGGATCAAGGATTATACAGTATCAACCATATGAGCACAAGAGCACAAATGTGTCCTTTTTTTTTTTTTCTTTTTTTTTTGACAAGATTTACTATAGATCATCAAATAAACTCGATGTTTTCTTGAAGTATGAAGACACTGACCGAGGTATCTGTAGCAATAAGGGACAACACTAGTAATAATATCAAAGAATCATTTACGGTCGTTGTACTATGCATAGTTGGTTTGATATAGGGTTCTTTTAACCCTGGGTTTGATAGTTTGATAATAAGGTTTGCACCCTAATATTCTATTATAGGTCCTTCAACAAAATCACTATTCTAATTCAGAATCTCTCTCTCTCTCTCTCTCTCTCTCTCTCTCTCTCTCTCTCTCTCTCTCTCTCTCTCTCTCTCATTTACGATCATTGTACTATGCATAGTTGGTTTGATAGTTTGATAATAAGGTTTGCATCTTAATATTCTCTCATGTGTCCTTGAACAAAATCACTTCTATGGATTCTCTCTCTCTCTCTCTCTCTCTCTCTTTCTCTCTCTCTCTCTCTCTCTCTCTCTCTCTCTCTCTCTCTCTCTCTCTCTCTCTCTCATTTACGATAATTGTATTATACATAGTTGGTTTGATAGTTTGATAATAATGTTTGCACCCTACAATTCTATCATAGGTCTTTGAACAAAATCAGTACTATGGCTTCTCTCTCTCTCTCTCTCTCTCTCTCTCTCTCTCTCTCTCTCTCTCTCTCTCTCCTCTCTCTCTCTCTCCTGTCTGTCTTAACAAGGCAAGTTCGTATCTATATAAACAAACAAACCATATCACTGGTCAAATACCAGAGACATGGCTGTGAGACACAGAAGATATAAGCCATACAACTTGAGGATGATAAGACCTTATGAAAACAGAACAGGGTAATGATCGCCAAAACTGTTTCAAGTATATGCTATGGTCAGTCCTTTTTAGTGAAGCATATTTGTACCGACTCTCAGTGGTGCCCCTTTAGCTCGGGAAACTTTCCTGATCGCTGATTGGTTGGACAAGATGATTCTAACCAATCAGATAGCAGGAAACTTTCCTGAACTAAAAGGGCACTGCTGCGAGTCAGTGCAAATGCGCCTCTTTAAAGAAAGTTGAGTTATAGATGGCCACGCTACGTAAGAAGAACTATTCCATACCTTCGAATCATTTGCGCAAGACATAAACAATCAAGGGTTACTGTGTATGTGACATAAATAGACCTTGATAAACAATAACAAACATTTCGAAACGCTAAAGTTCATAGATAAAGCACAATAATGACAATAACACTCAGTGGGCAAGGTCTAACTAGTGTTATAATCCTTAACACTAGCAGCCATTTTGCACATTTGAATGGGTAGGCCTAGGTTTTTTGAAATCCCAAATGAAAACGGTATCCATTTTCCTTCTTATCATGTGAAGTGGATGTGGTAGCATACTCATTGGTAGGCTACTGTACATGTTTAAAGGTTTAAAGGCCGCTCATGAATTTCAGAGGCAAGGGACAGTGTCAGCACCTCAGAGACTGACCATATATACACATATGATCAGTTCCCAATCTAGGACCAGGGAGGGCCAGGCAATGCCTGCTAATGATTCCGCAGGTAGACTATATGTTCCCTCAAATCCTCCCATCCTAAGCTCATAAGGATGGTAAGGTTGCAGCCACTACAAGAAATTATCGAGCTTGAGTGGGACTTGAACCCCGGTTCGGTGATCGCCAGGCAGGGATGTTTCCAATAAGCCACCACAACCCTAAACTGGTAGAGCCTACAGTTTAACTGTTATATATACATACATATATATATATATATATATATATATATATATATATATATATATATATATATATATATATATATATATATATATATATGGTCAGGCAGGTCATTTTTTGAAAACCCAACAGAAGCTGCAGAATTTTCTGCCTCTGTAAATAAAAAGTGAAAATTCGAATTCTAACATGGTCGATATTCTCTTTCAATACCATCGTTCAAAATAAATATCATAATGTGCAGGGAATCCTCTTCTCATTACAGGAAGAAAAACAATAAATTCTATCTTTTATTTCACCTTATAGACCGTCTATTCCTGAATGATTGCATTATGGCAAGATTTCGTAAAGTTACATGTTTTACAGATCCTGGTAATATATCCCAAATAAAAACGTATTTAAGAAGATCCTTTGGTATTGCGTTGTCAATCAGAGAAGCTTATTTGCTGTCTCTAAACGATTAAAGGTTGAAAGGCAGAGGCAAGGGACAGTGACATTGCTCTAGCAAGCAGGACAATGCCCTTAGAGACTGACCATATATTATATGATCAGCGCCCAAGCCTCCTCTCCACCCAAGCTAGGACCAGGGAGGGCCAGGCAGTGGATGCTGATGACTCAACAGATAGACCTATAGGCTCCCCCAAACCACCTAACCTTAGCTCACAATGATAGTAAGGTTGCAGGCACTAATGACACTAACGAATCTAAGCGGGACTCAACACCCGACTGGCAAACACCAGGCAGAGACGTTGCCAATCAGGCCAATCTTTTGATTATAAAATCTAACCTTAATGTTACTTTATTATATACACTGAACTCGGTCGAATCTATCATCTTTGAGACATCTCCTGACAAAAGGGAAACTAATAGAAATATATGGATATATGTAGACAAAAACGAGTTAAATCTCGTAACTGGACAAACGTATTGTTTCAATGAAGCAGGAATGAAAAATGAGAATTTCATTGATGCAATGCATTAATCAGAACTTCAATGTTGTGGCGGGATGTTGCAAAAACAACCCCCACACCCTTGAATCTTACTTACTTACAATGGTCTCCACAAAACAAACTTTCCCCTTACGTAATCTACAACCAGACTCTTGGACAAAAAGGACGAAATAAACAAAACATATCCTAAAAACTATATTTCCTTACAAACTAAAACGCTCAACATAAACAAAAAAAACACACTTATCAATAATCATACACTTAACACAAAACAGGCCTTAATCATACCACCATTCAATTAAACCCTCAAAATAAATAACGCTTAACAACTTACAAAACATACAATAAACGTAACATAATTCAAATAAACCAAATTTAAACCCTAACAAAACTTAAAACTAAACCGCACAACCAATATGTAATTCTGAGTGGACACTTTCGTCCGCACAAGGCCAACAGTCTTTTGTAGCCAAAAACACAACTCTGCAGCAACCGGACCGCTGAAAAATGTTAATGCACAATTGCACTTATCATCATCGTCATCATCATCATCATCATCATCTAATATATCAATATGCCAAACCAATTCCTTCAACCGGGCGGGGTCGTTACAGCATCTATTTCATCAAGATCCACAGAGCAATCCAATCAGGTCCTTAAACAATCCAGGTCATCAATAATTCATTCCAAATCTGAGCAGTCGTATCAAATTCCTTAAACAAGCCAGGTCGTCAACAATCACATTCATATAAATCTCTCCCCAAAGGAGGAATCGCAGCCTGCCAAAATAAAAAAGAAAAACACTTACGAACACTTCTAGCTAACTGAACTATCGCACTATAATCAAAGATAAATAATAAATTGTTCCTATCATTCACAATCACGACAAGCAAAGATAAACAAAACTGTACTTACTTTGAAAATCAAAAAAACACTTCCACGCTGGTCGAAAAAATATAAATATAATCCAGCTCTCACACAACTGCCTTAAGCTGCAGTCAAATAAAAAAAGCATTCGCTCCGAAACATTCACCACTGTCGTAACCTTACTAAAAATGTAAACAAACAATCTCATTTATACCAACAGTCTTCCTCACCACAAACGATCGTTACACTAACTACTTTCGCTCGCTAACACAATATCTCTCTCTCTCTCTCTCTCTCTCTCTCTCTCTCTCTCTCTCTCTACACACACACAGGATTTGGCAAAACAAAAATAAAAATAAAGCAAAAATAAATCCTCCACATTCCTCCCCCCTTACTTTGCCAAATCCTTCTCACACAACACTTACATTATTTTTTTTCATAACCCAGTCGCAGTCGGGAACGGGACCTCTACTCCGAGTAACTGGGCCTCCATATACTCTCTCATTCACTTCTTCCTTATCACAATCATTAGCTACATTAACACTATTCCTATCTAAATCCCTATCATCTAATATATCATGTACAATCATATCTACCTCGTTCTCATCTGGCCCTATAATTACACTCATTTCTGTAAACAGTTCATCCATTTCATCAAAAACATTCTCAACTTTAGTAAAAGATTCATTCATACTACTAATCATTCTCCTATCTCTCACTCTCGCATTCGTCATCCTTTCTTTTACATCACCTAAGGAAAAGCCACACACACTATAGGTATCATTCATACTCAGCCATGATTCATCTGTATTAACACATTTATCTTCCATACACACTTGCACATTTACACCCTTGTCATACTTATTTCTATTCTCACTTTTACTTATAAAATTTCCCCTTCTTTCATCTTTACTTAAAGCTCTTGTATTCTTCCTTTTCTTATATTCTACTAACACTAACTGTTTACCTTCCAGACCTAAGTCCTCATACATACTAGGTTCACCCTTGTTCCTTTTCAACCATTTACTCATCCCATTCTCTTGGATATACTCAGGTACCTCTTTCCATTTACGCAACTGGTTGTGGTGGGCCCTAATTTTTTCCACAACACCACCCACACACAACTTACCCAAAACGTAACTTAATCCACTCGAACCAACTTCTAACACATCATAGGGACCTTCAAATTTATCACGCACCTTATTTACATTCATTCTACCCTTTTCAATTACTTCTTTCATCACTCTCTCACCAACTTTAAAGCTTTCAAACCTCTTATTTGCTTTCCTCCACACATCTCTATCATCCTCCGACACACCCAACCTCGGTCTTATTATCTTTTCAAAATTTAAAACAAACTTACATGGAGACATACCCGTACTCTTATGCACTGTTGCATTGTAAGCCCACAACGCTCTACCAACATACAAATCCCAATCATTACCACATGTACTCATCATTCGCAAAATTTCAGTTAATGTTCTTACAGTCCTTTCAGCCAACCCATTCGCACTTGGCATATAAGGAGTCGAATACACATGTTCAATACCCCATTCTCTTAACATCTGCTCAAACTCCCATCCAACAAACTCAGGGCCATTATCACTTAACATTCTCACAGGCTTACACACACACATCGGCAACATCACTTGACCAACCATTCTTGCAACAGTCTCGCTCCGTTTATCCTTGATGGGTATTGCATAGGTAAATTTACTCATGTGATCAACCATAACAATCATTCCCACATGTCTTCTCGCAGTCACAGGCAACGAAACACAATCAATCACAAACATCTCAAATGGTTCTTTCATACGTAATCTCAAAACAGGCGGATTAGCATGCACTCTCTGATACTTCCCTTTCTGGCAATCTTCACACGTAGTCGCTACATCCTTACATATCTGACTCAACCCAGGTGTAAACAATCTCTCACGCATGCATTCCCATAATTTATTCTTACCCATATGCCCATATCTGTCATGCACTAACATACACATACTTACTGCTGCATGCATTGGAAACACAGGAACATATATATCTTCATCCATTCCTTTATGTAGAAAATAAACAATATTCTTACACACAATAAGTCTCTTACTAACTTTCTTATACACCTCTAAATCAGACGACCATTCTTCTACCTCAATACTATTCAACATACATTCACGTAACCTTTTAATTTCCTCACATTCATCTTGCATTTCTTCCACCTCCTCTTTAGTCAGTAGATCATCCTCACTCCTCGTAATATCAACCATGCCAACAAAATTCGCCATAAATACACTATTATCTTCTATCACAACTACTTCACATCCATTTTTCAGAAGCAAACCACTACCAATATCAACTGATAAATCATGCAATCTTAAAAAGTCAATTCCTATCAAAAAACAACTAGGCATCTCATTCTCTCCCATTACAATAAAATTATGTTCCACATCCATACTTCCCAGTTTTACTTTCAAACGCACTTCTTCCCAAACTAGCAAACTTCCTTTACCTATCCCATGAATTCTCACACTCGTACATTGCCGTTTCACTTCCCAATTGTACCGCTCTATTTCCTTGATAACAGACATATTCACTAATGACACTTGTGCACCTGTATCAATTAAACTACAGTATTCATTCTCATTTATACCCACATACGTCATCATTCTTCCTTTTACACCATGCATACAAATGTTTACTCTCCTATCAATAGGGTCATCCTTATCACACCCATGGTCATCTTCGCTATCTTCTATGCTCATACCACTCTGATTCAAATCACTCGGACAATCCTCCTTCTTACTCAACAACTTGCAACATCTTTCATTACATTGTAACCTCAATATATACTCCCTTTCAGTCTCTTTATTTGCTCGGTACTGCATCGGACGATTCCACCCAAAATACAAATAAACAGTGACACCATATAACATACTTACTACCAACAATACTTTTGATAACAATTCACCCTCAAGCATACTATCCTCCTCCTTATATGCCATTTCTTTTGATACTTCATTCCTAACACTCATTCTAAGCTCATCTATACTAGCAGGTATATCCCTATTCAAACCCTTCAATTTAACCTTATTTAACCCACACAAAATACATTTATACACCATGTCATCCCCTTCAAAACTTTGTACCACCATTAAATCTTCCGGCAACCTTTCAAAATTACTATCATTCTCGCTACTCTCTTCTATCTTACCATGCATTCTTGACATCGCATCTGCTATCACGTTCTTACTCCCAGGTACATATTCTAGCTTAAAGTCAAATTCATTCAAATCCTCTATTGTCCTCGCAACTCTAGCATTCACAGACTCTTTCCTAATCATGTACACTAGGGGCTGATGGTCAGTACGCACAATAAATTTCACACCATACAAAAATACCTTCAACGCTTTCACGCAAAACCTTATCGCAGCCAACTCCCTTTCAATCGTGGAATACTTCCGCTCAGCCTTATTAAATGCTTTACTTACATACGCTATCACTCTCAACTGTTCATCTCCGTTTATTCTTTGCATTTGAACCAAGCAACCGCCCATACTAATCCCACTAGCATCCGTATATAACTCTAGCATACTCGCATGTTCACTATAATCGGGAAAAGCCAAAGTAACGTCTCTCGCAGCCTCTTCTTTCAAGTTTTCAAATGCTTCAATCATACGCTCATCCCATTTCAGTCTCGTACTATTTCTCTTACCTGTCCACTCATTCAAAGGCTTCCCTATTCCCGAACAATCTCTGACAAACTTCCGACCAAATTCAATTAACCCAAGAAACCCTCTCAACTCACGCACCGTATGAGGACGTGGAAACTCTCTCACCTTACTCACAAACTTTTCACTCTTCCTTATACCCGATTCACTCACCACATGCCCAAGAAATTCCACCTCTCCGGCCAACCATGTACACTTTTCAAGCTTAACTTTCACCCCAACTTCTATCAACCGTTCTAATACTGCTTCAAGCAACTGCATGTGTTCCTCAACTGTCTCACTAGCAATCAAAATATCATCAATAAAAACAGTCACCTTCTGTCTATCAAACCCAGCCAAAACTACATTCATCGCCCTCTGGAAGGCAGCAGGCGCATTAGCAAGGCCAAAACTTAATCTTTTAAACTGAAAATGACAACTTCTACTTGAAAATGCCGTAATGGGCCTGCTCCCCTCTGCCAGAGGCATCTGGTAATAGCCCCTAACTAAATCTAACTTTGTAAAAACTTTCATACCATGCATCTTATACACACAGTCAGACACTACATTCATCGGAAAACGTTCTTTAACAGTTACTTCATTCACCTTCCTATAATCAATACACATCCGTAAACTTCCATCCGGCTTTCTTACAGGTACAATAGGACTATTCCAGGCACTCTCACTCCTTTCTATTACACCCATTTGTTCTAACTCCTGGCACTGCTCTTCTATTTCTCTGGCAATAGGCGGAGAAAAATGTCGGGGACGCTGATATATGGGGGTATCATTACTAAGAACTATCTTAAATTCAGGCAGCTTTGATCCCCCACAATCCTCGTCACCGCGACTCAAAACTCTCCGTCTATTCCATAACATCCTATACAATTGTTCCCTTTCCCCCTCACTTATATTCTCATCTACATTAATTCTTTCTTTCAAACTTTCATAGTCCCAATCGTCATCCGGCTTTATCTTACCCGTCATAACCCGTCTCAATTTAACATACCTTTCATCCTCTACATTGACCAACGTATACATACATCCCATACAATCACCCTCACGTATACCCCGTATTCTCTTCCTCCTTACAGTCGGCAACAAGCTCACATACACCTTCGGCTCCTGCAAATTCAAAACACCATCATACACATGCACACTTGCTTTCACCAAATTACTTGCTTCCGAACCTTCCACTACATATTCACAATTGTCACTATTGGCAATTCCCAGACTATTCGGCCATGCAACTTTTACACTGACAACCTCACTCGCATCTTTAGACAATTTAACACCTTCTTTTGCTATTAACGGCACACCTTTCCATACCTTCGTACATACACTACCATCTTCATTCAAATAAAATTCCCCACAAAATTTACCCTTAACTTTCATCTCTATCATATTTACACTAGGATGTACAATCATACCGCATTTTTTCAAGAAGTTATAACCTAACAACACATCGTATTTGTCATTTACTCCCTCAACCACATAAAAATCATTATCTTCCATCATCAGCCCCCCAATCATAACATTTTCTCGTAACTTTCCTTGCACAGACATACTTAAATTACCGATCCCTTTCACTTCACCTTTACACCCCCTAAATTCACACACATCCCTTACCTTATCGTATGCATTCCTAAACATTAAATTGACACCACAACCAGTATCAATCAGACCAACTAGCTCTATTCCATTAAAATTTACTTTTGCACTCATGCAGTCATAAGCTCTTTCGCCCATCACGTCTTCATGTAATAAACCTTCACGAACATGCATCACATTCACTCCGCACACACTCGAGGACTCACCCAGCTGAACCCTCTTACACTCTAGTTTCCCGAACATCCTGGCTGATTTCCTCCCTTCTTCCTACATACCCTAGCTACATGCCCATCTGCACCACATTCAGTACACTTACCCCGTGGCTCCTTGCACATTCTAGCATAATGCCCATCCTTACCACAATTACCGCAAATCACATTTGTACGATTACTCCGACATCCACTCGCTATGTGCCCTGTCATACCACACCGATAACATTTTACCCCTTTCTCTTTCGTGCACTCGCTAATTCTATGCCCTACCTCACCACATCCAAAACAAGCACCAAGAGCCCATCTACATTCATTCTTCTTATGTCCTACTTTCCCACATCTATAACACTTCTCTTCACGGATACAACTACCTGACCTATCTTGCGGCGCACTAGCACTCCTATCCCTCCAAACCTGATTCCCTTGCCTAAACCCTTCATTTGTCCTTACAGGTATTCCCACATTACTCGCCCTAACACTCCTATCTACTACATTATCAGCTACCCTCATTGGTCCTCTCAAAATTGCGTCCTTATAACTACCAAATTCTATTACACTTTCTTCCATTCCAGTTCTTACACTCACAGATTTACTTTCTTTCATGCACCTATCTAACTCATAATCCTCAACTATCTCTAGTATATCATCCCATGTCAATCTCTCTTGCGTCCACCTCATTTTCTCTTTGCGTTTCAAATTAATAAATTCACACACATTCTCAGGTACTGTTGCCAAAAACTTCCTCATTAACTCCTTATTCTCATTTATACCTTCATCCCCATACTTCTTCCTAGCTAAAGTTTCCAACCTACATACGTACATTGATATAGCTTCTCCTGCATTCATCCTTGCCTCATCAAAATCATTTTTACGCTTATACTTAACACTCCCTTTCATACGTTTTACCTGCTCAATTATTCTCGTTTTCACACTTTCATAATCAACGTCCCCTACACTCATTATCACTCCATACATCGTCAACAAATACCCAGTCAAATATTCTCCTAACTCCCTAGCCCAAACTCTTTTACTATCACCATACTTATCCTGACAATACCTCTCATACTCCTTGAAAAAATCATTTACATCCCTACTGCTATGCTCATTGAACCTTTCACACCGAGGTACCTCTCTCATAAACACAGTCTTACACACATCACGTTCATTCTCACTGCTATCATCACTGTCTACTCCCTTGTTACCTTCTTCCTCATTCGAATATAATGAATCCACTTCCACACTTAAATTCCTATCCTTAACCATTCCCTTCTTACCCTTTTTCTTACTTACCACTTTCACCCATTCACGATCGTCCTTGCTATCAGCCTGATACTTTTTCTTCTCTTTCTTCACATCACTTTTACCTTTCCTTTCATCTTTCCTCTCCCCTTTCTGTTCATCCTTACTATGCCTAATTCCCTTATCTTCAATATCACCATCACTATTACTACTATCACTATCACTTCCTTTCCCATTATCACCTACCTTAACCTTCTCTTTCACTACCAACCCATTACCCGAAGCTGAGGACACTCCTCCGACTGCACCTTCACCCATTATAGTTTTCATCATCCCCATGACTTGCCCCATCATATCTTCCATTCGTTTCTCCATTCGTTCTTCATTCTCTCGCATCCTCATCTCAACACATTCTTCCACTCTCTCTACTGTCCCCTTTAACTCCCTAAGCTCCTTCTGCATCGCCGCATTCTCCCAGTTCAACCTCTCATTCTCTATTAGCAACCTCTCCTCACGCTCCTTACTCAGCCGCAATTCCTCCTTCAGTAACTTGTTCTGCTCTTCCATTTTTCATCAACCTTAATCCTAAATCTTAACCTAATTCCGTCCTTCGTCCAACAGTCCAGCTTCTATCCCACCTCAGCAGTCCCTGTTCGGGCGCCAAAATAATGTGGCGGGATGTTGCAAAAACAACCCCCACACCCTTGAATCTTACTTACTTACAATGGTCTCCACAAAACAAACTTTCCCCTTACGTAATCTACAACCAGACTCTTGGACAAAAAGGACGAAATAAACAAAACATATCCTAAAAACTATATTTCCTTACAAACTAAAACGCTCAAACATAAACAAAAAAAACACACTTATCAATAATCATACACTTAACACAAAACAGGCCTTAATCATACCACCATTCAATTAAACCCTCAAAATAAATAACGCTTAACAACTTACAAAACATACAATAAACGTAACATAATTCAAATAAACCAAATTTAAACCCTAACAAAACTTAAAACTAAACCGCACAACCAATATGTAATTCTGAGTGGACACTTTCGTCCGCACAAGGCCCAACAGTCTTTTGTAGCCAAAAACACAACTCTGCAGCAACCGGACCGCTGAAAAATGTTAATTGCACAATTGCACTTATCATCA
>NC_090763.1:48289951-48292451 GCF_036898095.1 Palaemon carinicauda
TTTCTTGTGCAATTTCTCGATTCTACGGACAATTCTCTTTTCAGGGTTGCTACATTCAGCTAGCAGCCATAGTATTCAACTCCACCATATTAATAATGATAACAATAATAATGATACTGAGTAGCTTCTTACACTTTTTGTAGTTTAATGGGAAAGACTGAGTCACTGTAACCTCAGTTTTGACTTGGTCCGGGTTCGAATCCTTGGCCGAACATAAGCTATCACCATAAAGTTAATTCCCCCTTGAGTCTCTGATCCGGTCCCCCTTAGGTCTCTGAACCTGAGGCAGAGCGAGTTTGATATTAAGAGGTGTTTGGCTTATATGAACACCTACACAAGCGAAAATATTCAATAGATCACCCTGGGTAGTACAAAATAGCGTTGTGGCTATGAAAGTTTTATTTCCTTTCTTGAATCTGAAAAATGATAGTGGCACAAATATGTTTAATTTTCTATTAACTGATAGTGAACTCAAGAAAAATTATATTGCTTAAAAAATAAGGGCTGGAAGAAATATTCAACTTAGATGTCCAGTATATGCAAATATAATAACTTTTCCCTAAGAATTATGTTGGACGTAGAAGATGATTTGAAATTATTAAAACACCAAAGATTATCTTAGATATTTTAACATTTCCGTGGGTGTAATGATTTGCTTTGAATATCAATAGATTATATTTGCTAATCGAAAAGAACAATGATCCGCTTAGTTATCTAGCAACATAACCTATTCTTCTTCTTCTTCTTCTTCTTCTTCTTCTTCTTCTTTGTCTGAATCTTTTCCCTCTTTTATGTGGAGTCGATGTTTCCAGCGCCCCCCTCCACCTAGCATCATAACCTCATGCTTAAGAATTTTCTTGTGCCTCAAACTACCAATCCATGGATTGGAGTGTGTTTACTTCTTTATATTCTTAACACACAGAAGCTAGATGCTCAGCATCTTACATCTTGCATCTCGCATCTTGCATCTTGCATCTTGTTATCAGAGGAGACGCAGTTAGAGTTGCATCGTCACCACGCACGAATCGCTCCCAACCTCGCATCGATCGAATACACATGACACACGGGATTATCGAAAAAGAAACATTACAATTATTGCATGATCTGCAAATGCGTCTCTTGCTTGCATGGCGGATATCACGCTAGATGCAGATCCACAATTCTGCAAGCTATCACGACGTTGCAACAGCCTAGACTTGGCTCAGGTCCATTTACTTATACTGTACAATAGGCCGGGGGAAAGCTCGGCTGGTATAATGTCGCCTTGTGTTACGGGTTTTGACTTATAAGTAAGATCCAACGTTGTTGCTTCTTTCTAACCTATATTCGATCTTTTCATGAAAAAAAAAAGACTTGTTAGGAAAGTAGATTGTGTCATTTACCTCATGGGGAATAATGATAAAGAAATCTGCTAATTACTAGCTTAGCTAATAATAATAATAATAATTATAATAATAATAATAATATTATTATTATTATTGTTAATAATAATAATAATAATAATAATAATAATAATACTATTATTATTAGTAACAATAATAATAATAAAAATAATAGTATTATTATTATTAGTAATAATAATAATAATAATAATAATAATAATAATAATAATAATAAATGAAAATAATAATAATAATAATAATAAGAAGAAGAATATTAACAATAAAAAATAATAATAATAATAATAATAATAATGATAATAGTACAGTAATAATAATAATAATAATAATAATAATAATAATAATAATAATAATAATGATAATAGTAATAATAATAATAATATCATTCTTACTACTACTACTACTACTACTACTACTACTACTAATAATAATAATAATAATAATAATAATAAAAATAATAATAATAATAATAATAATAACAATAATAATAATGCAGGTAGATGTTGCGTAGTAGGTAGGTGAATATATCCAAATGAGTATATAGATAGATAAGATAAATGTAATATGAATATAAATGAATATGAAAGTATTATGAATAAGTAGATGGATAATTAAATAGAAATATGTAAATGAATGATTAAATCGATAAGTAACTACCTAAATAAATAAGTAAATAACTGATGAGATACATCAGAAAATAAGTAGATAATTAACTATATAAATAGATAGATTAATATTTGAATGTATAAATACATAATATAACCAAATGAATAGATATAGAACTGAATAGATATATATGTATTTAACTAACTAAATTTATAGGTGCATAAGTCAAAGAAATAGATTTTCTTCTTAGTAAGAAACCCTAAATAATGCGGTTTCTATCTGAGTACGATTTAGCACTATTTTGGATATATATATATATATATATATATATATATATATATATATATATATATATATATATATATATATATATATATATATATATATATATATATATATATATATATACATGTGTGTGTGTTTATCTAACTAACTAAATAAATAGGCAAATAAATCAAAGAAATAAATTTGCTTCTTAAAAAAATCTTGAATAG
>NC_090763.1:48304951-48314951 GCF_036898095.1 Palaemon carinicauda
TGAACTATCACATGAGGTTAGGCTCAAGATAAATAGAAGGAAGACAGAGATGATGAGAACGGAGTATGCAATGGAATATGAAATATCTTTAGAATGAGAAAGGATTTATGAGGTGGAATCATTTGAATATTTAGGAACTATGATCTCTACTACAGGATCTTTAGGATTTAAGTTTAATGAAAAAATAAAAAAAGCAAATCAGACAAGGGCTAGGTTGAATAAAATTTGGAAATCAAATCGCCTGAAATTACATCACATAAGAAATCAGGCTATATCAGATTGGTGATATTAGTGTTACTGTATGGACATGAATCGTGGTATAACAATGAAACAATATCCAACAGATTTAGTAGATTTGAGAACAAAGCTCTCAGAAGGATATTGGGAGTTGAATAGCATGACATAATTAGAAATGAAACTATAAGAGAGAGTACTCGAGTGCCATATGTGGATGAGATCATAGTAGGTAGGGGTAGATGGAGATGGTTTGGGCATGCTCTTCGCACTCCCCAAGAGAGATTAGTTCACCAAACTTTCAATTGGGCTCTACAAGGCACTAGAAGAGTTGGAAGACACAGGGCTACATGGCTGAGGACTATGAAACGTGAAGTATCAGATGATGAACGGAGAAGTATTGAATTAAAAGCTCAAAATAGAGACAACTGGAGAAATCTAACCGAGGCCCTTTGCGTCATAAGGCGTAGGAGGAGATGATATATATATATATATATATATATATATATATATATATATATATATATATATATATATATATATATATACTGTATATATATATATGTGTGTATATATATGTATATATATATATATATATATATATATATATATATATATATATATATATATATAGAGAGAGAGAGAGAGAGAGAGAGAGAGAGAGAGAGAGAGAGAGAGAGAGAGAGAGAGAGAGAGAGAGAACACCACTCATTAAAAATAACATTGATTTAAGAAATATTGAAGAGGATTAAATAAGATGAGATGATAATTAAATCTTTATTTTTCCAATATAAAACTCAACGAAGTATATCACTGCTGCTTCACTCAGGTACTGCTGAATTTTCTTCGCTGTAATATACAGATTCAGTGTTGCCGCCTTGGTCACACTCATTTAGGGTTAATGTAGTGTTGCCATTGTAGCCTCAAAGAATTTCCGCAAGCGCTTCTCCATGTTTTCAAGCAACTCATAATCACCTTCGGAGTTGACTCTTAGCAGAAGGACATTCGATTTTATTTTATTATTCAAAGATGAAATCGAAAAATCGTAATTTATATATATCTTATTTATGGTAATATTGGTTTCATTATCAAAATATAATTATCAAATATCAAAGCAATATTACAGTTTTTTTTTTCTTAAATTTAGTAGCAGTCAGAGTGACCACAGCGAGAGGCTAGATATTATTATTTGATCACGTTCTGAGAAAAGAAAAACACAAAACGGTATCACTCCAGCCCATCCATATCATCGTACAAGCGGCTGAAGATTGTGCAGCTCAGCATATCTGTTACTGGGCCATTCGTGGATAAAATGAACCTCTGTTCGTCGGTTGTGAAATTATAAAGACTATTGTCAAGGACACTAAGATTTCGGTCAACTACACCTGGATACACAAAGGTCGTGTTGAAGACCCCCTCTAGCGTCAATGCTCCAAACGTATCAGTTTCTGGAAGTCCTTCTTCGATGTATGAACAAGTAGTCACGTCATCCGTTTGGCACCAAAGAACAGAACACACCTCTGAATAGAGGTGGAACCCTAATTCTTTCACTAAAAGTCCACTGAAGGCTACAAGACTGTAGTTAAGTTTCCCAGTTGGATGGTAGGTCAGGCGGCAGCAGAAATCGTCATTGTGGCATGCCACAGCTTCAAGGACATCACCTGACGACCCATCGCCGTGCTCAAGCGGCACGTTGGTATATTCTGAAATGTCGTCATAATAAAACTTGCGTTTCCTGTTCGCCTGAGAGTCAGGTTCTTCTTTTCCCTTCAGCAGTTCGTGATTTGCAACTGTTCTGGGCTTTCTGGAAGTGTTTCCAAGAGGCACAGATGCCTTTCCCTTGAGCATTTCGTGATTTGCGACTGTTCCAGACATTCTGGAAGTGCTCCCGAGAGCCACGTCTACAGACGCCACAGTATCTACCTCTGAAACTAAAAGCCTCGTACCGGATTCCGGATCAGCAAGGTAGTTGAATTCCAGATCTGTTGCGCCACGGAAAATCCCAGAGCCCAGCTTCGCCTTTTCGGGGTAGTGAAACCCGGCGACCAAAAGGTTTAGGCCCAAGCCTCGACTTAATGAGTTCTGGACGTTACTTGCTGCAAGAAAGTTACAATTAGTATATATATATATATATATATATATATATATATATATATATATATATATATATATATATATATATATATATATATATATATATATATATATATATAAAGCAAATCAGACAAATCAGACAATGGCTAGGTTAAGTAAAATTCTTAAATCAAATCGCCTGAAATTACATAAATATCAAGCTATATATCTATTTAGCGAGATCAGTATTACTTTGTGAACATGAGACATAGTATAACAATGAAACAATAGCCAGCAGATTTAATAGATTTGAGAACAAAGTCCTCAGGATAATGTTGGGAGTTCAATGGCAGGATAGGATTAGAAATGAAACGATAAAAGAGATTAATCGAATGCCATATGAGGATGAGATCATGGCGAGGGGTAAATGGAAATGGTTTGGAAATGCTCTTCGCATTCCCAAAGAGATTAGTTCACCAAACGTTTAACCCCAAGGCTCTAGAAGAGTTGGAAGACCCAGGGCTACATGTTTGAGGACTAGGAAGCGTGAAGTAGGAGATGATGAATAGAGAAGTTTTGATTAATAAGCTCAAGATAGAGACAACTGGCGGAATCTAAGCGAGGTCAATAGGCATAGGAGGCGATGATGATGATGATGATGATATATATAAATATATATATATATATATATATATATATATATATATATATATATATATATATATATATATATATATATATATATATATATATATATATATATATATTATTCTCATCATTATTAATTCTATAGCTCTTTGAGTTCTAGCTATGTTCTAAAGCTTTAATAAGGCTCCAAGTTCACCGTGGATGCGAAAGCAAACTAGAGTAGAGGATAGGTTAACAATATGTGATAGATAGAACGACATATAATAGATGGACAAGAAGAACTATAGACTGGGTCCCTAGAGATTGCAAATGAAGCAGGGGAAGGAAGAGAGCCTTGTTATTATTGAACTACGTATGTGGCCTCGAATGTTTTATTTCTCTTCATCTTAAACTCCTGGGCCCGGGCTGGAATCGATCTGCTGCCATGCAAATGCTAGGCAAACACGTTACCACTGTATTAGCCAGGAGGCTGATGGTTCTATACCAATCGTGTGTCACACACGATCGTACATAGTTCATTTTGTGTATATATTATCCTTGTATCTTCGCTCTTCCCTCGCACTAAAAATAACCCGAATAAACATGACTGTTTTTCTCATCGGTAACGGTGTCTGTTTTTGAACATGAAAATTCTTGTTGCTTTGAGCTTTTGTATATAAAGGAGAGTGTTCTATAATAAACTTCATCATCCAAATAAATTAATACATTGGTTAATTAGTGGCTCCAGAGACTCTTGGGATTCTTCGTTCAATTTGTCAGTTTCTCAGCTCAAATTTAACTTCTTTTATCTTTTATAGCCATCAAAAAAATCCCAATGGTCTAAGATTCTATTTATTTATTTCCTTATTTCGTTTCCTCACTGGGCTATTTTTCCCTGTTGGAGCCCTTGGGCTTATAGCTTGCCTTTCCAACTAGGGTTGTAGCATAATTAGTAATAATAATAATAATAATAATAATAATAATAATAGCAGATTATTTTTATCAATATTCATCGATAATTGCATTATTTCCATCTTTCCCCATCTCTTCCCTTAACATTTCCTGTACATCCCTTCTTTTCGTTCATTTAATTTAATTTTATCTTTTTTTTTTGAATTTTTTTTTTTCTTTTTTTTTTTTTTTTTTTTTTTTTTGCTAATCTCAGTTGCTTTCATACTGTCTTTGAGTCACAACCTTCTCTCGGCCCGTTACAGTTCCTAAATATCTGAAAGAGTTTGAGTTTATGATACAGCAGGTAAACACCACGTGCATGCGCATGGTGTATTCTTTTCAAAGTATTACCTAGAAAGAAAGGAAGAACATCGAACCAAGCTGTGCTCATGATGGCGTCTTGAATCCCATAGGTCACGTGATTGTAGACTGCTGGGCGATAAAAGGCTATATCGAAGCAAACCTGAAATGTGGAAGATGCAGAGCTGAAATACAACTTGCTTCCGTGTGTGCAATTATGAAAATATTTCTGAAATTAAAAGATGTATATATATATATATATATATATATATATATATATATATATATATATATATATATATATATATATATATATATATATATACAGTATACATATGTATATATGTATACTGTATATATATATATATATATATATATATATATATATATATATGCATATATATATACAGTATACATATATATATATATATATATATATATATATATATATATATATATATATATATATATATATATATTTATATATATATATATATATATATGTATACTATATACATATATATACATATATATCTATATATATATATATATATATATATATATATATATATATATATATATATATATATATATATATATATATATATACTGTATGTAGGTGAATGTACCATCAGGTAAACTTGTCATTAATGACGTACATTACAGTACATATCAAATGAGAAAAGACCTAATGTGAATATGCACAGACATCTCTCTCTCTCTCTCTCTCTCTCTCTCTCTCTCTCTCTCTCTCTCTCTCTCTCTCCTCACCAGCAGTGTGAAGGTGACACCGAAGTCAGTCGTGAAAATAGCGGTCTCATCAGGATCCATACCCGGATGGAAGACAGGTTCCAGGAAAAGATTTTTCTTTCTATATCTGCAAAGGAAAAAAAAATACCATTCATAACATGTTTATTGATTCGAGAGGTCTCTGGAATAGACATTTTAGCAGATGCTGGACTAACTGAAACATGGAGATTTATCTTTCTATTTCTACAAATGAGAAATTTCACTCATAACATATTTATTGATTCGGGAGGTCTTTGGAATAGGAATTTTAGCAGATGTTAGACAAACGGAAACATGGAGATTGTTATTTCCATATCTGCAAAGGAGAAAAAAAATATTCATAACCTATTTGTTCATTTAAGAGGCCTTTTTATTTCTATATCTGCAAATGAGAAATTACACTCATAACATTTTTATTGATTCGAAATGTCTTTGGAATAGGAATTTTAGCAGATGTTAGACAAACGGAAACATGGAGATTGTTATTTCCATATCTGCAAAGGAGAAAAAAAATATTCATAACCTATTTGTTCATTTAAGAGGCCTTTTTATTTCTATATCTGCAAATGAGAAATTACACTCATAACATTTTTATTGATTCGAAAGGTCTTTGGAATAGGAATTTTAGCAGATGTTAGACAAACGGAAACTGGGACAATGATTGGCCATCCGAAATAACTGATAAGAACACTCATGATATACGATTACGATTTGACAACATCTCTCTTATCATACTTTCCACCTGTCATATTTGATAAGCCCAGGTACGGATAGCTTGAGTATCTTATCTCCTGATAAGCCTATAGTCTAGACTAAGGAACAGCTTCTAGAATATTGTGTAACAATGAGCCTTATGCATTGGATAGTAAAGTCTTGGAAGATCTGAATGTAAAGTATTGTCAGGATAATGAACTAAATGAGAGACAGTGTCAGATATTAATACCAAGATCATGAATAATAAATTGAATGTATTGCAAGTTTTTGTACAATAAACTAAGATGAGATTTAGCAGCTGAAGACCTGATAGGAAACAATACTCGAAACAAGGCAGAATGAAAGAATTAAAATATTTCTTCTAAAATGATTGTTCACCAAAAAATCTTAAAAAAAAAAAAAAAAAACTTTCTTAAGCCAAGTTTTGTACAATTGAAGAAGAAGCAGACTGATTATGTTTCTCAAAAGTAAATTTACTATCAAGAATCACACCTAGAATTTTAAAGTTGTGTAGGATTACAGAGAATGAGAAATGCAGGGATCTGGATATTTCAGAGCCACTATAACCTCGATCTCTTACATCCATAGTTCCAGTTTGGTTAGGGTTCAAATTCATACTCCATAATTTGCAATATACACTAGCTTCAGCTACATCTCTATTAAGGGCTTCAGCAATCCCAGATATGCATTCAGGATATGGAATTGAGGCAAAGAGAGTACCATCATCTGCATATGCAGCGAACTTGTTTTCTTGGCCAAATCACATATCGTAATTCAGGTATGGAGCAACAAAAAGATTTTACAACCATGTGGTATACGCTGAACAATTTTTTCCAATTAGTGTATGCGACCTGTCTAAAATGACGGCTAAAAAGAGTGATAGGCACACACACTACTCAGTGCGACCGGAAATATAAATAGGGCATATATATATATATATATATATATATATATATATATATATATATATATATATATATATATATATATATATATATATATATATATATATATATACATACATATATATATATATATGTATATATATATATATATATATATATATATATATATATATGTGTGTGTGTGTGTGTGTGCGTGTGTGCACGCGCGTGTCCATAAGGGCGATCGACTATTGGTCAGCTGTGTCCCAAAATAAAAAATTTTAACCTAACATTATTACTTCGAGAATAGCATTTGCTTTTTACCTGGCGATAACAGCTCCATCTCTATCGAAAACCACCTGGGTGTTGTAATACACGTAACCGTACGCGGGGCAATGCCCTGAGGTATCTAAGGTGTTGTTGTAGGGATTTCGGACATTGGGAGAGCAGGGGGCCGCTTCTCCCACATCCACAACCACATACATGGCATTCTCCTTGGCGGTGCAGCTCATATCCTGCGCGACCTGCGAAGATAGCAACATTCTAATTGGTTTCTGCTATGTCAGTTCGTGAGATAGATGTAATGAGGATTCAGTTTAAGGACGAAGTCAGGAAGGATAGAGTCCTTATCATGGCAATGATATGAATGAATAAAGTCAGTTACTCAAAGTGCAGAATACAAAATGGTAATTGTCAAAAATTATATTTTTCATTCGTGACATTACCAAAATAAGGATTAGATTAGATGGTACATCACAAGTTCTGTTTTAAAGGTTTAAGGTTTAAAGGCCGCTCATGAATGGCAGAACAAGGGACAGTGGCATTGCTATAACAAGCTGGACAATGTCCTAGAGACTGACCATATATACATATGATCAGCGCCCAAGCCCCCTCTCCATCCAAGCTCGGACCAGGGAGGCTAGACAATGTCCTAGAGACTGACCATATATCCATATGATCAGCGCCTAAGCCCCCTCTCCATCCAAGCTCGGACCAGGGAGGCTAGACAATGTCCTAGAGACTGACCATATATACACATGATCAGCGCCCAAGCCCCCTCTCCATCCAAGCTCGGACCAGGGAGGCTAGACAATGTCCTAGAGACTGACCATATATACATATGATCAGCGCCCAAGCCCTTCTCCATCCAAGCTCGGACCAGGGAGGCTAGACAATGTCCTAGAGACTGACCATATATACATGTGACCAGCGCCCAAGCCCCCTCTCCATCCAAGCTCGGACCAGGGAGGCTAGACAATGTCCTAGAGACTGACCATATATACATATGACCAGCGCCCAAGCCCCCTCTCCATCCAAGCTCGGACCAGGGAGGCTAGACAATGTCCTAGAGACTGACCATATATCCATATGATCAGCGCCCAAGCCCCCTCTCCACCCAAGCTCGGAACAGGGAGGGCTACTGATTGCTGCTGAAGATAAAAAAAAAAAAAAAAAAAAAAAAAAAAAAAAAAAACTCTTTCAGAGGGAGGCTACTAACAACAACATTTGGTGGGTCCACTGGTGTGGTGCAGGGCACGATCCGAAGGTCCGGATCCGGAATGAACTGCAGCAAAGAGAAGAATTCCTGCGGTTTCACAAACTGGAATTCCAAGCCCATGAGGCCATACTCCGGTGTGACTAGGATATCCACGCCCTTGAGGATGAAAAAAAAATAGAATATTACAATATTTGTGTATTACTGTTAGTTCATTCAATATTTTTCAATTTATTACAAATTTATTTGTGAAGTCCAGTTTAAGTTTTAGAGTTTAGATATTTCTCAATTAATTAGATATTTACTTTTAAAGTTAAAATTAACTTTTTGGATTTCAATTTTTTTCAATTCATTATATATTTACTTTTGACGTCTAATTTAACTTTTTGAGTTTAGATATTTCTCAATTAATTAGATATTTACTTTTAAAGTTAAAATTAACTTTTTGGATTTCAATTTTTTTCAATTCATTACTTATCTACTTTTGAAGTCCAATTTAACTTTTTGAGTTTAGGTAATTCTCAATTAATTACATATTTAATTTTGAAGTCTAACTTAACTTTCTAAGTTTAGATATTTCTCAATTAATTAGATATTTACTTTTAAAGTCAAAACTAACTTTTTGAGTTTAGGTATTTTTCATTAATTACATATTTACTTTTAAAGTCAAAATTAACTTTTTGAATTTCAATATTTTTCAATTCATTACATATTTACTTTTTAAGTCATATCCAAATGTTTGAGTCTCAATATTTTTCAATTCATCATATGATTAATTTTGAAGTCCAACTTCACATTTTGTGTTTTAATATTTTCCATTTTATTACTTTTTAAGTCAAATTATGTTTTTTGAGTATCAATATTTATCAGTTCGGTACTTTTTAAGTCAATTTTTACTTTTTGATTCTCAATATTTTTTTTTTTCACTTCATTACATATTTACTTCCTATGTCCAATTTAACTTTTTGAGTATTAATATTTTACAACTTATTGCATAATTATTTTTGTTTAAGTCCAATTTAATTCTTTAAATATTGAAACTTAAAAAGTTGAGTCTCAATATTTTTCAATTCATTACATATTCTTTTTTAAAGTAAAATTTAACTTTTTGAATCTCGGATTAATTTCTTCAAATTCTAATCTACTTTTCAATTTTTACTTTCACTTTCTACTATTGTGAAATTTGGTTGCATTGAATAATCACTAAAATGTTTCATTTTTGAAGTAAAATTTAATTTTTTGAATCTCGGATAAATTTCTTCAAATTCCAATCTACTTTTCAATTTTAACGTTTACTTTCTACTATTGTGAAATTTGGCTGCATTGAATAATCATTAAAATGTTTTCACTATTATGAAAATGGAAAATCTTTCTCTATATTAACTAGAAACCATTATCAGTTATATCGTAACAACAGCTGCTGCATTTACTCCAGGAACAATGTCATCCTTTTGTTACCATCCCACTAAGATAAAATTTCGTTTTTTTTTTTTTTTTCAGAATAGATTTAGATTATGTACAAATTACTGATATCATCTGAGGTTCCGTACATTTTTTACCGGGAACGTCTTTTTTTTTTTTTTTTTTTTTTTTTTTTTTTTTTTTTTTTATACTGATATCACCTGAGGTTCCGTACATCTTTTACCGGGAACATGATCACCAAGACGTAACCCGCAACTATGCTGTTTAAAGGTCGTTCATGAGTGGCAAGGGGCAAATGGCATTGGCATCCTAGACTGGATGATAGTTTTGTTAAAGTTTTTATTGTTTATATAGGAGATATTCATTTTGATGTTGTTACTCTTCCTGAAATATTTTATTTTCCTTTTTTCCTTTCCTCGCTGAGCTATTTTCCCTGTTGGAGACCCTGGGCTTATAGCATCCTGCTGTTCCAACTGGGGTTGTAGCTTAGCAAATAATAATAATAATAATG
>NC_090763.1:48319951-48322451 GCF_036898095.1 Palaemon carinicauda
AAAAACCCCCTGATACACCACTTGGCATTTTTATCTAGTTGGAAATTTTGATGCCCTTAGGCCCAAATCCCCACGCTTCCCAAACAAGTGGGAAACTTCTGGAATTGGCCAAAATTTCATATATAAGGGCCCAAGGATAGGTCAGAGACAGAGACAGACATACATAGAGATGGACTTGAAACTGCAGCCAGAAGCCCTCTCTCTCTCTCATTCACGATCACGCCCGTAAGCCAGTTTAGTGTCGAAAGTGTTCAGTGCGTTCTAGTGTGTCCTCTTCTCAGTTTGTAAAGTGATCTGGTTAACTATTATTAGTTTAGAGTCAAACTTAAACATTGCATTATTTCAGAATCATTTCAAGCATCTGTATCATTTTCATTGCCTTATTTCTTTTCTAGGGTTTATGGTTTATTCAGATATAATACTGTACTTCCAGTCAAGTTATATAATTTCAGATCATAACATTTTTGTCTTATTCTAAGTTTTGTTCACACTCAATTTTTCCAGTGACTTATTTCTATTATTCTTTTCAAAGTGTTGCAATTTATATAGCATATATTTATTCTTGTAACGTGTGTATTATTCCAGTCACTACTATTTGAGACCAGATTCCACTCGATTCATGTTAAGAACTACAGTGAGAGTTAAATAAGTGATAATAATACTTAAAGGTAGTTACCCAGTTTAGTTTTGAGTGAGCTTAAGAGACCATTGGATATTCTGTGTTTTATAACTGCTGTCCGGGAGTTATTTAACGGTCTCAGAATTCGTGTATTAATGTTTTAAAGTGTAACATTTTTAATGTAAAAGCAAACAAGGTAGTTTGGAATTCGAGAGGTTAATAAACTTGCCAGTCGTAGTATATATAATGTCATATGTTTGGTTCCCAGTCATGAGTCATAGATAACATATTTTTTGATACGCAGACTTCGGAGCAGACTTCGGGAGTCATAATCATATGATATGTTTTTGGGTGCTCAGACCAGGGAACCATACAGCATAATAATATATATTATATGATGGTCCCGTATTTGGGAACCAAACATATAATATGGTATAATATATTAAGGCTGGCAAGCTAAACAACCTCTCGAGTTTCAATTTCCCCTGTTTGCTTTTACATTAATTCTGTTACACTTGGAAATATTAATACCCAAACTCCGAGGCAGTTATATAACTTCCAAACAGCAATATACAAAAACACTGAATATCCATAGGTCTCTTAAGTCCACTCAAAACAAAACTGGATAATTATTCTTAAGACTTATTTAAATCCACCCCTTACTTCAATTCTTTACAGATTAGGAGCGAGTATGTAATAAACATTGATGATTGAATAATACACTCTTTACAAAAATAAATACATTCTATATAAATTACAACAATTTGAAAAAAATTTACATAAAACAAATAAATAACTCGAAATATTAAGTCTGAACCAAAATTAGATTAAGACAAAAATGTTACGATCTGAAAATTATATAATCACTTGATTTGAAATATTAAATCTGAATAAACCTTATACTAAGACAAAAGAAATTATTTTTATGAAAAGTATACAGTCACTTTTTTTCTCTTGAAATTAAATCTGAATACAATATTTAAGTTTGATACTTAATGAAAAAAGATAACCAAATCACGATACAAATGCCTTTCATCTTACTGCAGGGCCAGTTACAAAAAATCGAAGGGAATTTTTATAAATACTCACTATGTTTACAAAAACCAGTCACACCCAAACTTTAATATTTCACTGAACACTTATAAAACAATACACTGAGAGACGTCTGAGAGAGAAAGTGGGATGGCTATGACTTAAAGCTGAGATTTTCTATCTGATCTATGCATTTCTGGGGGTCGCATATATAAGACTTAGCTACTTCCAGATGACTCCAGGAACGAGATCTGGAAGCTTGGGGGCTGGCCCAAGGGTGTAAGATTGCCAAGGATTGCTCTCTCAAACGCATACCCACGCAACGCGAGACCTCTCTCTCTCTCTCTAAGCTAGCTCCACCCACCCTTTGTCTTCGAAATAAATAAAAGATGAGATCTAACGCTAGGATTTTCGGGAATCTTCCAAAACACGTGGCCAAATATAAGAATTGCGTATTTTCTCCCAAACATGACGCAATACTTCATAAAGATATAAAAAACATTTACATAAGCCCTTGTTCCTCTATCGTATGGCCACATAACATTCTCAGACAGATTATGTAAGACTTTGTAACATAAATACGTGAAATAAAAAGTTAATTCTCAAAAATAACATAAATTCACATATACTGACTAGAATGAAGAATACAATGAAATTAAAGACGAAAGTCTTAAGTAATTTACTTGTAAGCCTTAAATCTACACGAGAGGAACTCATCTAAATAGCTTGCTATTCACCTCTGCATTGCACATATGAAAACATAAATAGAATATATGAATAAACTATTGTATTTACTCTACGCTAGACTAGCTTCGTAAGAAATATATATAGATGTATATATATACATAT
>NC_090763.1:48324951-48337451 GCF_036898095.1 Palaemon carinicauda
ATATATATATATATATATATATATATATACATAAATGAATATATACATATATATATATGAAGATATATATATATATATATATATATATATATATATATATATATATATATATGAAGATATATATATATATATATATATATATATGAAGACATATATATATGTATATATATATATATATATATATATATATATATATATATATATATGTATATATATATATATATATATATATATATGTATACATATATATATATACATATATATATATATATATATATATATATATATATATATATACATATATATACAATATATATATATACACACACACACATATATATATATATATATATATATATATATATATATATATATATATATATATATATATATGCTATACTGTCAAAAGATTTACGTGACTTTATATACAGAAAAAGCCAGTAATAGATAATAAAATGCTTTAGTACCTAGCGTTTTTCGTGCATTTTAATCACTCATCTTCAGGGTACAATTAAAAAGTGAGTTGCTGTTGAAGGACATCAGTAAGTAAAAAAAAAAAACAGAAAAAAAAAGGTTGAGCAATAAAAGAAATGATAGAAAAACATTATCAGATAACAAACATTTCAAAACAAGCAAACAATTTGAACTAAAATAGTCTTTAAAACAAAAGTGTTAAAGAGAATTTAAATATTTTTTTTTTAATTATTGAATAATATTACTCGTAATGAAATTATCCATTGTAAGTAGGTCAAGGACGGTGGCTCCTCAATATCCGGACCTCAGTATTGATAAGGTTTCTTCAAATTTGTATGACTCTTTTACAATTTTAGGTGTGATTCTCGACAGCAAATTTACTTTTGAGAAACACATTAGGTCTGTGTCTTCTTCAATTGCACAAAAAATTTGCTTATTGAAAAAGTTTTACAAGATTTTCGGTGATCAATCTGTTCTGAAGAAGTGTTTTAATTCTTTCATTCTACCTTGTTTTGAGTATTGTTCTCCTGTCAGGTGTTCAGCTGCTGATTCTCATCTTAATTTGTTGGACAGAAACTTACGGTCTATTAAATTCTTTATTCCTGATCTAGATATTAATCTTTGGCAACGTCGTTTAATTAGTTCATTATGCATGTTGCATAAGATTTTTCATAACAGTTAATTCTAATAACCAGGCCTTCTCCATCATGAGGCTCAATACTACACAGTATTCTAGAAGTTTTATTCCAGCTGTTACCAAGTTGTGGAATGATCTTCCTAATCGGGTAGTTGAATCAGTAGAACTTCAAAAGTTCAAAGTTGGAGCAAATGTTTTTATGTTGACCAGGCTGACATGAGTCTTTTTATAGATTGTATATGACATGTCTGTTTTTGACATTGGTAAAAGTTTATATAGGACATATCTGTTTTGATGCTGTTACTGTTTTTAGAATGATTTATTGTTAATTCATTCTCATCATTTACTTTTTTTCCTCATTTCCTTTCCTCACTGGGAAATTTTTTCTTATTAGAGCCCTTGGGCTTATAGCATCTTGCTTTTCCAACTAGGGTTGTAGCTTGACTAATAATAATAATAATAATAATAATAATAATAATAATAATAATAATAATAATAATAATAATAATAATTGGTTCATTCTGGTTGCCAGGATTTTACCACTTTGCCCAATATATATATATATATATATATATATATATATATATATATATATATATATATATATATATATATATATATATATTCTTACGAAGCTGGTCTAGCTTAAGAGTAATAATTTTATTCATGTATTTTATTTGTGTGGTTAACAGATGTATTGCCAGCTCGTATGGAAAGTTCCACTCTCGTAGGATTAAGTAATGTATGTAAATTACATAAGACTTTCGTCATTCATGTAATATTATTTTCATTCAATTCAGTATATGTAAATTTATGTTATTTTTTAAGAATTAACTTTTTGTTTTCATGTAGTTTGTTCCGAAGTCTTATGTAATGCTAAAGTAGGCTGTATGAGCACGAGGGATTTCGTCACGTTTCCTATGTGGTTAGATAATGCGAGAAGATTCTAGACTAAGATTACTCTTTCATTGTTTCGAGGAGAAGGTGGGCGAAGGTAGTTAGCATAGAGTTGCCTTGCAATGTACGTTGGAATTCGTCTGCTACTTGACTAGTTGGCAACTTTGGCACCGTAAGCCTGCCCTCCAAGCTTTCAGACCACATCCTGGAAGGATCTAGAATAATCAAATTGATATGTATAGATATGTATATATATATATATATATATATATATATATATATATATATATATATATATATATATATATATATATATATATATATAATTAAATTGATATGTATATATATATATATATATATATATATATATATATATATATATATATATATATATATATATATATATATATATATATATGTGTATGTATATATATATATATATATATATATATATATATATATATATATATATATATATATATATATATATATATATATATATATATATATATATATATATATATATGTATGTATAGGAATACATAAGCAGCAGAAGAAACCCAGCTTGCCTGCCCTCTCTCCTCTCAAGTGTGTGTCCTCTCAAACGTGAATAAGTTTTTCATCCATCGTATATCGCGTATTGTGTTGTTCAAACGTTGGTGAATTCTTTTCTTTTTTTCCAAGATGTGAGTGAGCGAACTCCGGTCAGGATATTGCGCAACACAGGTTGTAACCATAGTATGGTGGTATGAGGATTACACCCGTTGGTGGAACAGTCTCTCACAGGAGACTCGGTTATTTTGAAGGGAATAGGAGGTGAATAGGTTATCTTTAATTGCCGTTTGAAACTGTCATGCGAGTTGGTGATAGGTAGTTTTGATTTTGCGGTATAGGATTCATTAGGTGTTGAAGGAGTAGACGTCCTGTTGGGTGGAGCACCATTTGTGCCTTGTCCCATTGTACCGGAGAAACCATTGAAATATAGTCCTATGACTGAACTCGAGAAGGATTACCCGTATCTGTCTCCTAGTTGTGTGACGACTAGGAGTATGACGAAGAAAGTGGCTGCTGAAGAAGTAAAAGAATTCGAAGGAATGATGAACTTGGAGGATTTGTTTTCCGAAGGCAAGGATTCCCTTGATGGTACGCAAGAGCAGAATTCCCGAGTGAACCCGATCGAAGAAGAACGACAGATGAGTGGACAAGAAGACAAAGAAGAAACGGACCTGGAAGAAATAGGAAACTCAGCATTAAAAGTAGGGCAAGTGAGTAGGAAAAGGGTATTAGGATTGCAATGGAAGGATGCAACGTTAATAGAGTTATTGTACCGTGTGGTGGACGAAACGGAGGCACAGCAGTCTCCAACCTGTTATTATCTTAAGGATGAGTTGCCTATGAGGAAGTAAAGACCCGCCAATATCCCTGGGAATGCTGAATAGGGGATATATTGTCTGGTATTAATTTCCGCGCCGTTGATAAGACAGGCGATCACTATAGCGCACGACACGGGACATATGGGGATAAGGAAGACGACAGAAAAGATTATGAAACACTTTTTCTGGCACGGCATGCATAAGGACGTGAGCCACGTATGTTAAATGGCTGGAAAGCCAAATGAGTGCATTAAGAAAGCTCCCTTAAACCTGATAGAAGTGAGAGTAGAACCCTTCAGTAAGGTAATGATCGACATTGTGGGACCTTTAGTAAGGATAAAAAAAGTCATGAATATATGTTAACCTTGATGTGTCCAGTAAAAATATACACAGAAGCCATACCCGTCAGGAACTTCAGTGCCAATATAATTGCCAAGAAGTTATTGGACTTTTTTACTAAGTTTGGTATACCGCAGATCGTTCAAAGTGACCGAGGAACGAATTTCACGTCAAAATCATTTCCGGACGTAATGAAGCTGTTGGATGCGAAACAACAACTATCCACCTCTTATCATCCGGAGACCCAAGGTGCATTAGAGAGGTTTTATCAAATTTTGAAAAGTATGTCAACAAAGTTCTGCAATGAAACAGGGAATGAATGCGACATCGGACTACCGTTGATGTTGTTTAAGGTACGTAATGCCTATCAAGAAAGCATGGGATGTAGCCCGAACGTAATGGTATTTGGACGAGAAGTACGAGGACCGATTAAAATGTTAGCAGAAAAATGGAAGGACTGAGAGGAAACAGATGGAGAATATGTCAAGAATTTGAGGAAAAGGATAAGCGAGATAAGGAAATTTTCACTAGAAAACCTTAAGATGAGTCAAGAAAAAATGAAGAAAAGATTCGATATAAAAACTGAGGACAGACAGTTTTCAGTAGGACAACAAGTTTTGGTATTCTTGCTGATAAGGAGATTCCCACTCACCAACAAGTTTCAAAGACTATTCTAGATTTTGGAGAAGATCAGTGACTTGACCTGCGTTATCGAAACCCCAGGAAGAAGGTAAAGTCAGAGGAAATTACACGTTAGCCTACTGAAACCCTCCTTAAGTGAAAACAAGACCGAAGCTTCACAAGTGTATATGGCGCAAACCATACTATCCATTAAAGACGACGACGGATATGAGGTAGGGGCGGTAAGAAATTTGAATAATTCGTCAATGATTTGGAACTTGGAAGGGAAATTATCTCATTTGGACCAGAAACAACAAGAGAAATTAAACTGATTAATTAAAAGTTTTCTTGAAATTGTCTCCGACATCCCGAAACGCACCAACCTGACAGAGCATAAGATACACCTAAAAACAACGGAAAGACCATTTAAACAACGCGCCTATCGACTGTCGCTGTATCACCGAGAAGTCATGAGAAAAGAAGTGGACTATTTGTTACAAAACGGATTAACCGAACAAAGTTCTAGCCCTTACAGTTCTCCATGCTTGCCCGTGAAAAAACTGGACGGATCATTTAGGATGTGTACAAACTACCGAAAGTTAAACTTCATCAGCGTAGCCGATAATTATCCATTGCCGGTCATCAACCAACTACTCGACAATATCGGACAAGCGAGGTTTGTCTCCAAGATTGATTTGTTAAAGGGCTATTATCAAATTCCTTTGGACGACAACACAAAATTGCTATCAGCTTTTATGACTCCATTTGGGTTATATTAATATACTGTCATGCCATTTGGGCTAATGAATGCACCCGCTACTTTTAAATGTGTGATGGATAACCTTCTAGGATCGATAGGAGTGACGTATATCTCGATGATATTGTGGTATATCTATCGACCTGGGAAGAACATCTCCGAATCCTGAAGAAGGTATTTCAAAAGCTGCAAGGAGCATACCCAACAATTAACCTGGAGAAGAGCGAATTTGGAGAGGCAACAGTTCGGTACTTGGGATTTCAAGTAGGAAGAGGACTAATCAACCCGGTAGCCACTAACATCAAAGGAATAAGGAAAGCATCACCCCCCACAACGAGAAAGCAGTTACAACGCTTTTTAGGGATGGCAGGACTCTACTGACGGTTTTGCCTGAACTTTTCGTCTATAGTCGCTCCCTTGACGGATTTGACTAACCCCAAGAAAACATTTACAAGGACCAGTGAATAGCAGGAATCCTTCGACAGGATAAAGGCCATATTAACTTTGAAACCGATACTGCGAGCACCTGATTTTAACAAGAAACTCCTTATCCAAGTGGATGCGTCAGATAATGGGATTGAATCTGGCTTATTGCAAGAAGACGAGGAAGGAATTCTTCACCCTGTTTGTTTTAAGACGACCAAGCTGAAGAAACATTAGCGAGCCTACTCTACAGTTGAAAAGGAACTACTGTACTGACGTTAGTCATTGAGATGATAGAATTTGAGGTCTATGTAAATTGACCACAAAATGAAGAGATTACAGTGTATTCGGATCTTAATCCTTTGACTTATGTGAATGAGATGAAGAATAATAATCAAAAGTTAACTAGGAGGTCATTACGTTTATAACCGTATTGTATTAATGTAAAGCATATATCAGGTAAATAGAACATAGTTGTAGATTATTTATCTCGAGCTGAATTTATGGATTCAGGGCCAGAATAAATACTGAAATCTTTTTTGGGGGGAGATATCTTACGATGTTGGTCTAGTGTAGAGTAAATACAGTAGGATATTCATGTATTTTATTTATGTTTTCATATGTGCATTGAAGAGGTTAGCCAGCTTGTAAGATGAGTTCCTCACGTGTAGATTTAAGATTTGTATGTAAATTACGTAAGAATTTCGTCGTTAATTTCATTGTATTCTTCATTCAAGTCAGTATATGTAAATTTACGTTATTTATAAGAATTAGCTTTTTATTTTACGTATTTTTGTTACGAAGTCTTACCTAATCTGTTTGATAGTGTTATGCGACCATACGAGATAGGAACAGGGGCTTATGTAATGTTCTTTTTTATTTCTATGACGTATTGTGTCATGTTTGAGAGAAAATGCCCAGTTCTTTTGTCTGCCATGTGCTTTGGAAGATTCCCAAAAATCCTATTGTTAGATCTTATCTTTTTTTTTTCATTTCAAGGACAGAGGGTGAACAGAGGTAGCCAGAGAGAGCCATCTCGCATTTGATAGAGTGGGTTTTGGCAAAATTACAACCTTAGGCCAACCCCCACGCTTCCAGATCTCGGACCTGGAATGTTCTGGAAGTAACTAATTCTTATATAGACACCCCAGGGCTGCATAGCAGCAGTAGAGAAGCAGCCGTCTCGTGAAAGAGCCAAAAATTCCCTCTCTCTCATTCGCCGAGCGTCTATAGTTTGTCCTAAGGGATTTTGTGTACAGCGTATAACATGCGTTAAAACATTGTTGCAAATCATCCAGGTGATTTTAGATTTATTGTGTTAGGGTGAGTGTTGGCATTGTGTAAAGTTTTTGTAACTGGCCCTGTAGTAACGTGAAATTTATTTATATCGTGATCTGGTTAACTATATTCATTGGGTGTTAAGACTAATTAGATATTGTATCCAGGTTTAATTTCAAGTGAAACAAGTGATTGAATAACTTTCATAAGTATTATTTCTTTTGTCTTAGTCTAAGGTTTATTCAGATTTAATATTTCAAGTGATGTGATTATATAATTTTTGTATCGTAACATTTTTATCTTAATCTAAGTTTTGTTCCGACTTAATATTTCGAGTGATTTATTTGTTTTATGTAAATTCTTTTCAAAGCGTTGTAATTTATATAGAATATATTTATTTTTGTAAAGAGTGTTTTATTTCAGTCATCAGTGTTTATTACATATTCGCTTGTATCCTGTAAAGAATCGAAGTAATAGTTGGTTTTAAATAAGTCTTAAAAATAATTACCCAGTTCTGTTTTGAGTGTACTTAAGAGACCTTTGGATATTCAGTTTTTTTATATATTGCTGTCTGGAAGTTATATAAATGTCTCAGAGTTCGGGTATTGATATTTCCAAGTGTAACAGATTTAATGTAAAAGCAAGCAGGTGAGTTTGGAACTTGAGAGGTTGTGTAGCTTACCAGCCGTAATATATGATATGTATATATTTTGGTTCCCAGAACACAGGACTATAATATATATATATATATATATATATATATATATATATATATATATATAATATATATATATATATATATATATATATATATATATATATGTATATATATATATTATATATATATCATATATATATATATATATATATATATATATATATACATATATATATCGAAGTATGTTTGAAAGGAGTCGCGAACACAGATCAGTGGCAATTGTGATCTAAGCTTAATTTCACATATTTTTCTTTTTTTTTTAGTCGCATTTGATTGAAATGATGGAATACAATTTGGCTAAAAATTCTTTGTAATGAAAACTTGATAATATTTAAGGATTTGTACTTCTTAATTCATGAGATTGTCGGACTAATGACAGTCTAGGCTCTTCGGGCACTCTGTTCTCAAGTTTGTACCACCCATATGTCACACGATCGTACATAGTAACGACATATCTCTTTTTTTGTATATATTATCCTTTGTATCCTCGCTCTCCCCTCTCACTGACAGCAACTTGTGTTAACCTATCTGCCTACTTCATTGTTAACTGTTAACAGAACCGGTTGCTGGTTGGACAAGAAATAGCATGTTTGTATTTTGTGACCTTCTTGCCGGGACCTAGTTGGTATATATATACTCGATGTGTCTTTAATCAAGTTACTCAGTTGCTTTCATCTCGCCTTTGAGTCACAACCTTCTCTTGGCTCGTACAGGTTCCAGGTTCCTCGTTGCTCTCTCCACAACACAATGATATTATGGGGGCACATTACTAGACTACTAGAAGAATATTTATTGTCATTAGTCACCTCCGGAGCCTTTGTAGTTTATGGAGACACGCCGAGGAAAATGGACAACAACTAACCCAAACTAACTCCCCCCCCTAACCTGACCTACAAGCCATGTCCTTACCTTCCTAATGACCTATCGGGGGGGGGGGAGCCTAACACCCCCCTGCGACCCCCCAACCACTGTCGCTATCATACAACCCCCACAAACCCAACCTAACCGAACATAGTAGTTCCCAGGTCACAACCCTTAGCCGGGGGAAAGCCCCCTGATCCCCTTCTTAAGCTGAGCTTAGAAAATATAAAATAACTTCATGTTATGTTATATCGGATCATAGTAAAGCACATCTTCCCCATAAGGAAAAATGATTGGGCTAGAAATGATAAAGTTATCACCCTGTCCCGATAAACTACATTCACTCCGTCACCTCCTATGCAGACAGCACAGCTTGCGTACTTTTACTTCTAACTCCCACTGCCTGTCTAACATACCTGGCAACATCTTGAGGTGGTGTTTCTAAGTTCACTCAATTCTCTGCCATTGTTTCTAAGCTTTCTTAATTCATTACTGGTAAATACATGCTTAGTTGTAGCCTCACTACACAACATTCCTGTTTCTATAATTGTCTTTTAATTCTATCATATTAAACCTTGTTTTCATAATTATATTATACTAATATATATAAAAAATCAATCGTTATTTTCCCGTAATGTGGAAAGAGCCAACATAGCCATATTCAACAAATTAGTATTTTTTTCTGAATCACCAGAACTTTTTCTGTTGTTAGATTTTATAACAACTTCTGACAAAGACAAATTTCCTAAATATTAACGGTTTTTTATGTGAAATATCTAATTCAATGTTGTTACTGTTCTTAAGATATCTTACTTAAATTGTTCATTACTTCTGCTGTAGTTTGTTTGTTTCCTTGTTTCCTTTCAGCACTGGGCTATATTTCCCTGTTGGAGCCTGTGGGCTTATAGCATCCTGCTTTTCGAACTAGGGTTGAATCTTAGGATAATAATAATAATAATAATAATAATAATAATAATAATAATAATAATAATAATAATAATAATAATAATAATATTATCATCATCATCATCATCATTATTATTATTATTATTATTATTATTTTTATTATTATTATTATTATTATTTTAATAATAAAGGCCACATGCGAATTCACGAGCATCAAAATCCACGTAAACACTTTCTCTTAGTTTTTTCTATATATTTTACGCTATTTCTTAGAAATCTTATTCCAGACTCCTCTTTTTTTACCATCATTTGTTAGAGAAATCACAGGAATGATATGCAGTAGTTTACAACTGTACTGATATGAATGTAAAGTTGACTGTTATTTAAGGTTATAACCATCAAATAGTATCAGTATTATTATAAGCTAAGGTACAACCCTAGTTAGAAAAGCAAGGTGCTTGAAGTCCAGGTGATCCAACCGTGAAAAATAGCCCAGCGAGGAAAGGAAACAAGGAAATAAATAAACTACAAGATAAGTAATGAAAACTCACAATAAATTATTTTAAGAACAGTAACATTACATTAGATCTTTTATAAATAAACTGTAAAAACTTAAAATTTAAACAAGAGGAAGAAATGTAAGATAAAATAATGTGTCCGAGTGTACCCTCAAGCAAGAGACATGTACTGCACAAAGATATTGATCTTTAAATATCTTTATTAGAGGCTTGTCTTTTTTGTTCACAGAATGTCGCCACTCAGGTATCCTATCCTATAATAATAATAATAATAATAATAATAATAATAATAATAATAATAATAATAATAATAATAATAATAATAATATTATTATTATTATTATTATTATTATTATTATTATTATTATTATTATTATTATTATTATTATCATAATAATATTAATATTATAATAATAATGATATTATTATTATTATTATTATTATTATCATTATTGTTATTATTATCATTATTATTATTAATTTATTATCATTATCCTATCCATGAATTTGATAGGCAATTTCGTTAACTGGACTTTTAGCAGCCTACATCATCATCGCATTTGCGATCTCAATTGCTTAAATTTGCAGCACTACAGTCAAGAAGCGACGGGGGGGGGGGGGTCGTAACAGCAGCTGTGAGAAGCACTACAACAGATCACAGCAGATGGAAGCTGTGGTAGCCAAGGAAAATTAGTATTAATCCTCCTAGGCTAATGTGACCAGAATTCCGCTCTTTTTTTAAGTTATCAATATGTTTCGGTATTACTTTACGTTTTAGAGTTTTGTTCCGAGTTTTTTTTTTTTTTTTTTTTTTTTTTTTTGCTTTAATAACAAACTGTCCCCATTCGTGGAGTAGTACTGATACTTTGTTTCATTTTGACATTCCAGTGAAAAGTGTGAATATTAAAGGTAAGTAGAAAAAGTTTATGTATATATATATATATATATATATATATATATATATATATATATATATATATATATATATATATATATATATATATATATATATATATATATATACAGTATCTATATCTATATATATATATATATATATATATATATATATATATATATATATATATATATATATATATATATATATATATATATATATACATATATATATATATATATATATATATATATATATACATATATGTATATATATATATATATATATATATATATATATATATATATATATATATATATATATATATATATATATACACACACACACACACATTAATGTCCCGCTTTTACAGGAAAAAAAATCTGGCCACATTATCCTACGCCTACACCCCTAGCTGCTTTCCTGTGTCATCTTGATAACTATTGCTGTAGCTATGTGACCTCGAAGCCGGATGATCAATCACGAAATGGGTATTTTGTAAATATTTTAATTTCTTGAACTAATTGAATTTTCATTGGACGTAAACATGATTTCAGTCTTTCGATGTAAATCATTGAACCTGAATATTTTAATCTTATTTTTTTCGATGAGAATCATTGAAGATAAACATGATTTTATTCTTTACCTTTCGAAGCAAAACATTGAAACAAACTCGATTTTATTCCTTACCTTTCGAAGCAGATCATTAACTATAAACACGATTTTATTCTTATTATCTCGATGCGAATCATTGAACATAAGCACGATTTTATTCTTACTCTTTTGTTGCAAATCATTAAACATTAACAATGCTTTGTTCTTTACCTTTCGATGCGAAATCCAACGCAAATACGACTACAAAAGAAGAAATATCAAGGCATTAGATTTTTTTTTTTCCATGGAAAGAGGTGTGGCATCCTTGGTGGGAACTCCCTTGTCCAGCTCTACCAATACCATGGCTCTGCTCCTCTACACCCATCTCAATGCTACATAAACTTTCGTTCGCTTCAAAATGTTTCGCGTCGACAACGGCCTATGATTCAACTGGAAACCCCTTTTCATACTCTCCTAATCTCGCACTGCATACTAATCGAATAGCCCTTTGATTTTTAAGGTATCGTCCCCACTCAGATTTTTCAATTTATTTTCTTAAACGAGCATTTTGTATGAAATAAAACGATAATATGATTTATCATAGTATGGTGAAAAGTGGTAAACAATAAAAAAAATGTTCCAGCCAGTTTCCTTTCGAGCATAACAAAGGAAATGCAAGCTCTGCGAAACAATGCCAAACTTGCGATCAATTACGTAGTCAACCGTGTTACTATTCATGAAATATGAAATTGTTAGAAGCTAAGAGAGATCCCCCCACGCACCATTGACATACAGTAGTTTTGGGGCTATTTTCGCTCTCATCCCCGCACAGGAAACATCCCATATATATAATTAAATGGGACAGTAGTGTCGGATGTAAGTACCAACTCCCTCGCCATTCTCTCAAAGTATCGTTCAGGATGAGCGAAAAGATCGGATGGGACGGGCCCCCACGGGCCCACGCCGCGCGCGGCCATGTTTAGTATTGCCTCTCACTGCTCTTCTGTCTGGTATCCAGTGCTGCCAGGTATGGGAATTTATTCCTAGATTTGGGGATTTTGGGCGTCTGATGGGGATATTCTGTACAAATTTTTATGAAGAAACAAAGGCGAATAAACCTTTATCTTGTTGCAATTAGTTTGCTTGCGCTTATATGAAGTATATTGAGTAATTTATATATTAATAAAGCCTACGTGATCAAGACAAGAA
>NC_090763.1:48342451-48344951 GCF_036898095.1 Palaemon carinicauda
AAACCTCCTACATGTCAGAGAACATGTGAAACCAATAACGATATAAAAATTTCATTGTTTGTTAGGCATTTTTTTTTTTTTTCTTTTTTTTATATATAAAGTCAAAGGTCTTTGTTTACATCAAGGCTAGCAGTAACCTATAAATACTTTTTTTCTATTACTTTAGTTTGACGCAAGTAAGCTTGCATGCAAAGCTTTTGAAGCTTTTTGGAGCAAAATATTGCTATTGATGTTTTTTACCGGGAAAGATCAAAGGCATGTAAAAGGTCATTGATTAATGGCGAGCCATAAATAGAGTTCTGGGAACCTACCGTAGCGCGATGGTTTTCTGTTGAAGTGTGTTCGTGTGTTCGTGCAATCTGAGAACATTTTATGATTGAAAAAGAGACTGGGTGGATAAAGTCATAGCTGTCATCATCATCATCATCATCATCATCTCCTCCTACGCCTATTGACGCAAAGGGTCTCGGTTAGATTTCCCCAGTCGTCTCTATCTTAAGCTTTTAAATCAATACTTCTCCATTCATCATCTACTTTATGCTTTGTAGGGTTCAGCCATGTAGACATAGACATGTAGACATAGGTGACAACACATTCCCTTGGAGTACACCACATCTCCGTCCTTTATATTTTTGAGATTCAAAAATTTAAGTTTCCTGTCGCGTTAGTAAAACGCCACTTGGAGGGTGCACTGCAGGCCTGTGGGCATATATAAATGGTCTTTGCAGACCTACAGCTTTAGTTGAAACTATTTTTATTTGCCTCTTTGCACTTTCCTTTTTTTTTTTTTTTTTTACATTTTACTGCCCAATGTCTTTTAACCTTAATCTAATAGTTCGAAAACATCCCACCCAAAATGAACCAGAGCGTTGAATGACATTTCCGTCAACAGAGAGGTTTCATGTGGCCCAAATTTTATAGAATAAGCGTTAGTAAAACGTACAGATATTGATCAACATTTGAATTTCGATCGTTTATTTTCCCCTTTACGTCTCTGACGTTTAAATTTAGGTCGTTTATTTTCCCCTTTACGTCTCTGACGTTTAAATTTAGGTCGTTTATTTTCACATTCACATCACTGAATTTTGAATTTACACCGTTTATTCTCCCACTCACACCTCTGTCCTTTGAATTTAGGTCGTTTATTTTCCCATTCACACCTCTAACCTTTGAATTTAGGTCGTTTATTTTCCCATTCACACCTCTAACCTTTGAATTTAGGTCGTTTATTTTCCCATTCACGTCACTGAATTTTGAGTTTACACCGATTTATCTCCCATTCACATCTCTGTCCTTTGAATTCAGGTCGTTTATTTTCCCATTCACGTCACGGAATTTTGAGTTTACACCGTTTATTCTCCAATTCACATCTCTGTCCTTTGAATTTAGGTCGTTTATTTTCCCATTCACATCTCTGTCCCTCGAATTTAGGTCGTTTATTATCCCCATTAACATCTCTGGAAGACTTTTACGAAAGTAACAGTAACATTAAGCAGATGCAGTACGTAGATTTCACTGGCGGGAGAAAACTTTTTTTTTTTTTTTTTCTTTTTTTTTTTTTTTTTTTTTTTTTTTTTTTTTTTTTTTTTTACGGTGGCTGGAAGCCGGTTCCAGTCGTGCAGCCTATGTAGAATTGCTTTCCCTGCCGTGTACGGCACGTTAGCAGCTGCGTTTATTTGGTTACTGAATAGGAAAGGTAGACAGATGAAGAAAACCGCAAAATGTTTGAAGATAATATGATGGGATTTAAGGAAGAGAAATTTGTGGTCAGGATTCTATGAGGAAAAGGTCCAGTAGATGAAGTGGTTTGATTCGAATAATATCTATGATTGACATATCTAATGTGAAAGCAAATTCATCAGGTTTATTAATGGCAGATTTGCTTTTTAATGACATTAGGTATATTGATATTAATATGTGCTCAAAATATAGAAAAATAAATTACATTTTGGTAAGAGTAAAGTATCTTCTGAAAATGACAGGAAAAGGTTTATTACAGTACCAATGAATTTAATTTTTATTCATGTGGATGTGCTTTGTATTTTCCTGTAATAATTCTTTACATATACCAACATGGCGCAGTGCTATGACGACTCTATAGAGTCTATAGGGTCGTCATAGTATAGTATAGTATAGTATAGTATAGTATAGTATAGTATAGTATAGTATAGTATAATGTTGTAATCAGTTGTACAATAGAAATGTTCCAATCAAAAGTTAAATGCCCCTATCATTGATGTGTGTCATGAAACCCTTTGCTCGTCCAAATTCTTTTTTTCCAAAATTGTAAGCTTAAAAGCAACAAGTTACCATATCTAGGTAAACCAAAGGAAGGGGTTGTGCATACTGTAATTACAATTATTTTTCGAATTTTTGACGGCGAATAATAAATCATTTCGTTTTCTTTGAGTTGAACTGCCTTCGTGTTGAAACCTTTCGTTATCCTATTACAAGGATTGAGATTTTGTTTTATTAGATACTTTTATTACCTAAAAGGCTA
>NC_090763.1:48347451-48354951 GCF_036898095.1 Palaemon carinicauda
CTGGGCTATTTTTCCCTATTGGAGCCCTTGGGCTTATAGCATCTTGCTTTTCCAACTAGGGTTGTAGCTTGGCTAATAATAATAATAATAATAATAATAATAATAATAATAATAATGTCATGTTTGGTCATTTGAAACTACGGCGAATTCCCTGGCTATATGACAATATGGCATTTAATAAGGGGTAATAATACTATTTCATAGGAAGAAAGCATTTATGTTATGAATGTTTCTACCATCTTCCCTTCTGCTGGCCTATTGCTATGTCTTGAGGTCTATCTATCTATTTAAATTTCTTTTTGGCTGTCTATTTATGTCTAAGAACGTCATGAGGGAGCAGTTTTAGAGCCGTGACCTTTGACACCTTGGGTCACGTATTCTGATTTGGTCACGTTCGCCTCAACCCAGCCAGGTGCGATTGGATATCTGATTCTAAAAAAAAAAAAAAAAAAAAAATGACAAATGTGAAGGAGGAAGAGGAAGATAACTAGATAGACAGATATTAAGCCGTATCAATGGACAGGTAGAAGGAAAGATAAGTAGATAGACATTAAGTCGTATCAATAGACAGGCAGAAGGAAAGATAAGTAGATAGACATTAAGACGTATCAATAGACCAGCAAAAGGAAAGATAAGTTGATAGAATTAAGACGTATCAATAGACAGGCAGAAGGAAAGATAAGTAGATAGACATTAAGACGTATCAATAGACCAGCAAAAGGAAAGATAAGTTGATAGAATTAAGACGGTATCAATAGACAGGCAGAAGGAAAGATAAGTAGATAGACATTAAGACGTATCGATAGACAGGCAGAAGGAAAGATAAGTAGATAGACCATTATGACGTATCAATAGACAGGCAGAAGGAAAGATAAGTAGATAGACATTATGACGTACCAATAGACAGGCAGAAGGAAAGATAAGTAGATAGACACGAACCTGTATCAATAGACAGGCAAAATGAAGGAAATGAAGATAGACAGACATTAATATATATCAATAGACAGGCAGGAAGAAAAATAGTTAAATAGCCATTGACACATATTAATAGACAGGCAGAATGAAAAATAGGTAGACAGACAGACATTAAGGGTATATTAATAGACAGGCCAGAAAGGAAGATAAGTAGATAGACAGGCAGAAAGAAAGATAAGTAGATAGACAGACATTAAGATATATTAATAGACAGGCAGAAAGAAAGATGATTAGATAGACATTAGCACATATGAATAGACAGGGAAAAGGAAAGGTAAATAGATAGACATAAAGATATATCAATAGACAGACAGAAGGAAAGATAACTAGATGGACAGTCTTAAGACATGACTAGATGGGCAGAAATAATAATAAGTAGATAGATAGACATTAAGATATATCAATAGACAGGCAGAATGAAAGATATTAGACAGAAATACTCCAATGCTTTCTACCTATAAAGTAATAGAATCCCCACTGCCTTGGGTTAGAGTTCTCTTGCTTGAGGGTAAACTCTAGCACACACTGTTATCTTATTTCTCTTCGTCTTATTTTGTTGAAGTTTTTGTATTTTTATAGGAGATATTTATTTTAATGTTGTTACTCTTTTTAGAATATTTAATTTCCCTTTTTTCCTTTCCTCACTGGGCTATTTTCCCTGATGGAGCCCCTGGGCTTATAGCATCCTGCTTTTCCAACTAGGGTTGTAGCTTAGCGAGTAATAATAATAATAATAATAATAATAATAATAATAATAATAATATTAAATGTCATATATCCCCTCAAAATGTTTTGCATTTATAGGCAACTTTCCAACGTTGACGTGGATATAAATATAAGTAATCTGTAGTGAATTATATGTGTGAACTTTACCCTTAAGGTCCGGCACTCGTGCCTAGAAGGCCATTCAGCACCCATGTGAAGTTTAGGGGAAAATTCCTGTTTGTCCCCTGTGAAGTTTAGGGGAAAATCCCTACGGTTGTAGTATGAAGTAAAAATTAAGATGGGCAACAAGATAGTGTTAAGTAAAAATCTAGATAGACAACAACATAGGGTTGTCTTCAGTGAAATGATTGTTGTTTAAAACAATTCCCTTGGTCTGTTTCATTTGTTATTATAGTTGCTGCTTTATAACACGTACATATTGTATTTTTTAACTATAGTTTGTTGTTGAAGAACTTTCTGAAAAAAGAAAAACAAAGAAAAACGTGACGCCTCGTTGATAAGGTGATGTCCTGAATGTCAATAATATAATTTGAGGCGATCCGAGAGAGAATTGGAACACAATGTAATATCAAGGTCACGTTTGACGTCGTTTTGATCTGAAGTCGCCGTTGTAAGGTTTACAGTTACTTTTTTTATTTATATATAATGCGCAGGCAAATTTAACAAGCTGTTTGTGAACAATATTAAGTCCGTTATGCTTCAAGGACATTTTCATTAGTCATCCGGTATCTAAAGCCTCACTTGAAATATTCTTCTTAAAATCCATGCCTATGATACATTCAGATGTAGAGCATAGCTTATATATACATTAAACCAGGACAAAAAGCATATATATAATGCAGCCACATATGGATTTTGTAAGCATTAAAAACATATAAGTCATGACAGACCAATTTCGGGAAGTCTGTCTTACCTCCCTTGTTAGATAATATGTACTGTGTGAGGTGAGAGGCGAGATGAATGTAAGTGAAGTTTATACACCAAGACAACGAGCTTCTATACAGACAGTTGCGAGCAAGAATAACGCAAAATTCAAACGGGTATAAAACATACGACAGCAGGCTTAAACGGGTTTCTACTATCAGTGCGAGGGAGAGAGCGAGAGATAAATAAAAAGCAATAACTTTACAGTGTGCGAGCGTGTATGAATCACGTGCGGTACAGCATGTTCTAATAGGAACAGCTTCCATCGATTGCCCGGGGCTAAATCTTTCGATCAATATTCCCAAGTTGCTTAAATCGATTATTGTGGCTCCGGACTGATTTGTCGCTGGCAGGATCCATTGGTCGCTGGTATAAGTGTGTTGTGAACTGGTAAATTGTGCAGCTAGCTGAGCTGGTAAGCGTCTTGCTGGTATGTTAGAGGAGGATTGAAGTCGATGTTTCATTGCCTGCTTGCAAGAATATCATTCATTTCAGTGCTTCAAATTCACGTTATACTTTAAGGAGATGCAAGAGCATTATTGGACATGGCTAGCTTTCCTCAGAAGAGAGAGAGAGAGAGAGAGAGAGAGAGAGACGTTACTTAAATCCAAAACCTAGAATAGAGAGAGGAAGAGAAAGAAATCTACAATTTAGAGAGATCTTTTTTCAGTGATCTTGTAGAAACGAGAGAGAGAGAGAGAGAGAGAGAGAGAGAGAGAGACGTTTCTTTAAATCCAAAACCTAGAATAGAGAGAGGAAGAGAAAGAAATCTACAAATTAGAAAGAAACCTTTTCCTAATAATCTTGTGAAAACGAGGAGAGAGAGAGAGAGAGAGAGAGAGAGAGAGAGAGACACGTTCCTTTAAATACAAAACCTAGAATAGAGACAGGAAGAGAAAGAAATCTACAATTTAGAGAGAAACCTTTTCCCAATGATTTTGTGGAAACGAGAGAGAGAGAGAGAGAGAGAGAGAGAGAGGTTCCTTTAAATCCAAAACCTAGAATAGAGAGAGGAAGAGAAAGAATCTACAATTTAGAGAGAAACCTTTTCCCAATGATGTTGTGGAAACAAGAGAGAGAGAGAGAGAGAGAGAGAGAGAGACGTTCCTTTAAATCCAAAATCTAGAATATAGAGAGGAAGAAAAAGAAATCTACAATTTAGAGAGAAACCTTTTCCCAATGATCTTGTGGAAACGAGAGAGAGAGAGAGAGAGAGAGAGAGAGAGAGACGTTACTTGAATCCAAAACCTACAATAGAGAGAGGAAGAGAAAGAAATCTACAATTTAGAGAGAGAACCTTTTCCCAATGATGTTGTGGAAACAAGAGAGAGAGAGAGAGAGAGAGAGAGAGAGAGAGAGACGTTCCTTTAAATCCAAAATCTAGAATATAGAGAGGAAGAGAAAGAAATCTACAATTTAGAGAGAAACCTTTTCCCAATGATCGTGTGGAAACGAGAGAGAGAGAGAGAGAGAGAGAGAGAGAGACGTTCCTTAAATCCAAAACCAAGAATAGAGAGAGGAAGAGAAAGAAATCTACAAATTAGAAAGAAACCTTTTCCCAATGAGCTTGTGGAAACGAGAGAGAGAGAGAGAGAGAGAGAGAGAGAGAGAGAGAATCGAGTTAGTACAGCAGAGGGAGTTTTTGCTGAAAGGGGCCGACCCATGATTCTGCTTGGGGCGTTCGGAGGGATTATTGTAGAAGGGGGAGGATGTTGAGAAGAAATTGGACCGGGAGGGGGGGAGGGGGGGAAGGGGAGGAGGGAGGGGGAAGGTAGTTGGGGATTTGTGTGGGGAGGATTTGGAGCTAGATTTGGAGAGACAAGTAAGGGAACCTCATTGGGATGAAGGGACTATTTAACATTTAATCCGCAAAGGGGACCCGCCGAAGACTTCATAACCTCTCTCTCTCTCTCTCTCTCTCTCTCTCTCTTTTCTCTCTCTCTCTCTCGTTTCCACAAGATCATTGGGAAAAGGTTTCTCTCTAAATTGTAGATTTCTTTCTTTTTCCTCTCTCTATTCTAGGTTTTGGATTCAAAGAAACGACTCTCTCTCTCTCTCTCTCTCTCTCTCTCTCTCTCCAGGAATTATTTCACATATCGCCATCTCATCCTAATTGTAACATTAACCAGCATTCGATTCCTCTCTTTTCTCTCTCTCTCTTTCTCTCCTCTCTCTCTCTCTCTCTCTCTCTCTGTCGTTCCAGGAATTATTTCACATATCTCCATCTCTTCCTAATTGTAACATTAACCAGTATTCGATTTTCTCTCTCTCTCTCTCTCTCTCTCTCTCTCTCTCCAGGAATTATTTCACATATCGCCATATCATCCTAATTGTAACATTAACCAGCATTCGATTCCTCTCTTTTCTCTCTCTCTCTCTCTCTCTCTCTCTCTCTGTCGTTCCAGGAATTATTTCACATATCTCCATCTCTTCCTAATTGTAACATTAACCAGTATTCGATTCTCTCTCTCTCTCTCTCTCTCTCTCTCTCTCCAGGAATTATTTCACATATCGCCATCTCATCCTAATTGTAACATTAACCAGCATTCGATTTCTCTCTCTCTCTCTCTCTCTCTCTCTCTCTCTCTCTCTGTCGTTCCAGGAATTATTTCACATATCGCCATCTCTTCCTAATTGTAACATTAACCACTATTCGATTATCTCTCTCTCTCTCTCTCTCTCTCTCTCTCTCTCTGTCGTTCCAGGAATTATTTCACATATCGCCATCTCTTCCTAATTGTAACATTAACGCACTATTCGATTCTCCCTCTCTCTCTCTCTCTCTCTCTCTCTCTCTCCAGGAATTATTTCACATATCGCCATCTCATCCTAATTGTAACATTAACCAGCATTCGATCTCTCTCTCTCTCTCTCTCTCTCTCTCTTTCTGTCGTTCCAGGAATTATTTCACATATCGCCATCTCATCCTAATTGTAACATTAACCAGTATGCGATTCTCTCTCTCTCTCTCTCTCTCTTCTCTCTCTCTCTCCTCCTGGAATTATTTCACATATCGCCATCTCATCCTAATTGTAACATTAACCAGTATTCGATTCTCTCTCTCTCTCTCTCTCTCTCTCTCTCTCTCTCTCATGAATAAGGATCTGTGGCCGTCCTTTTCCGTTCGATGAAGGAGGTTGCTTTCTCCCAAGTCAGACGAGGAAGCCAAGGTGTTGATGAAACCGAAAGTGGAGGAGACTCAGCCGAACCGGATTGATAAATGGGACACAGTCCTCTGACACAATTCTTATTTTTTTTTTATCTTTGTAGCTTTATCACCTATTTTTCTCTTCGTAGGAAAGTTAAGGGAAGATAATTCACGTATCTACCGTTACTAAATACTTTGTTCAGTATTACAGTGAATTCGACGCTGAAATTATGGAGTATATATTTGCTATTTCTTTGGAATGCAAGAAATTTAGGTCATATTGATATGCATACCATTTTTTGGTAGCGTTCTCACTTGTTTTCTCTTTGGAGGAAAGTTAGAGGAAGCTAGTTTACCTTCGTACCGTTACTAAGTACTGTATGTTCAGTATTGCAGTGAATTTGACGCTGAAATTGTGGAGCATAAATTTGCAGTTTCTTTGGAAGTCATATTGATACCATTTTTTTTTTTTTTTTTTTTTTTTTTGGTAGCCTTACCACTTGTCCTTTTCCTCGGAGGAAAGTGAGTTAGACTGTTAGAGGACGCTACCTTATGAATCTATGGTCACTAAATACTGCATGTTCAGTATTGCAATTCGACGTAAGTGACCTTAGATGTCAGGATGCCAGAAAACTCCAAAATCAGTCTGTCAATCAGTATTGCAGAAATTGCTGAGCATAAATTTTCAGTTTCTTTGAAAAGCAAGAAATTAGGTCATAATAATGTGCGTAGTTGTCAAGAAACATGAGTTAAATTACGTTTAATCAAAGAGCCGCAAATAACTGCGAACTTACTCGATGGTACTTCAGTCGAGTCTTGCAATTTTCAAATTTGCACAGTTCAAGGTGACCTCAACGTTAAACAGTTACAGACTGTTTTTATGTCGCTTTGTTGTTGGACACTGAACTGCCAGAGTAAAGTACAGGCGACACAAATTACCCTATTAAGATAAACTATAAAAAGAGAATTATGTTGAAAAGGCTGACATAAGTCTCTTTTTATAGATTATGAAGATCTGTTTTAATTTTGTTACTGTTCTTGAAATGTATTTCAATTGTTCATTACTTCTCTTGTAGTTTGTTTATTTCTTTATTTCATTTCCTCGCTGGGCTATTTTTCCTCGTTAGAGCCATTTTGGGCTTATAGCAACATATTTTTCCAACTAGAGTCGTAGATTAGCTAATAATAATAATAATAATAATAATAATAATAATAATAATAGGAGACCACGTTTCAAATTGCACAATTTACTTCGCAACAACTTTAAAATATCGTATTTAACCAAAAGACAATTTGAGAAGACTTTCAAAATGCCGTTAACCTAAAGACGACCCTAAACGGATTTACTCAGCATAATATGACTCAAAATACACAGTTTATACCAAGGCTACTTTATAAATACCAAATGAACGTAAATAGCTTTCCTAAGTGCCGTCAACTAAACGAAAATTTTCAAAATGTCCTTGACGATATATTAAATGTAATTATAACACGAGGATGGCATTAACCTTGAAAAAGTCGTATTTTTAATCATTTGAATGAATTTTCGAGTGCTTTCAAATTATGTGGCTGAATGACCTGGGTAACAGAAAGATTTTTCAACAACTTCGATAACGTTTGAAAAGGACTTTCAACTAATCTCCATTTTGAAATTCTCTTGAAAAATATATTTTTCTATGTTCATTAATCTTTATTAAAGTCTTCGCAGCTATGCTGATACTAATCTC
>NC_090763.1:48359951-48362451 GCF_036898095.1 Palaemon carinicauda
TCGATGCTGAAATGTGCGTCAAAGCAATCATGCTCATCAAAGGAGAAGAGATGAGGAGGAAGGATAATTATTGCGGATTTCCTCGTTTCCTGAATCAAGAAGGAAGGAGAAAAATTAATCCTAGTCACAGTGGAAATGAATGTTTACAATGTGACGGCCGAGAGAAGGTTGTGAACTCAGCAGTTTGAAATCAACTGGGTTAATTCATTATGGAACACTCTCCTTTATATACAAAAGCCCAAGGCAACAGGAATTTTCATGTTCACAAGACAGATAATGTTAGAGAGGCGAAACGCAGACATGTTTATTCTGGTTCTTTTTAGTGCGAGGGAAGAGCGAAAATACAAGCATAATATATACAAAATGAATTATGTACGATCGTGTGACACACGGTTGTTACAACAACATTCAAATTCAGTGAATGTTGACAACATTCAAATTCAGTGAATGTTCGCAACATTCAAATTCAACGAAAGAGATGATGTTATTTGGTGATTTAATTTCGTGATTTTTTATTTAAATCGGAAATAAATATTCATTTTTTATGAAATATACTTGGATTTTCTAATAAATTCATTGATAAATCGTGGTATCACAACCTCCATGGTCAATGCATTAAAGAATCTGTGAGAAAGTATTCCTTTCGAGGGATTTCTTCGTTTCTCTAATTGAATTGGAAATGAAAATTTGATCATCAGAAAAATGGATTGAAATACTACGTTTATAATTAGACAGAGACGTCACAAACTTCATGGTCAACAAATGAGCGAGAGGAACGAAAACATGATGAATGAGAGGTACTGTTTTCCCTCGCCAGGGTTCGAATCCAAGAAACCTTTTCAAGCCTCTCTCCTCTCTCTCTCTCTCTCTCTCTCTCTCTCTCGTATTGACGCACTCACGTACATATATATATTATATATATATATATATTGTACATAAAAATATAAAAAGAAAAGACCTGTCGAACACATATTTAAAATACAAAAATACAAAATATGTATACTGAGAAAGAAAAGTATAAAGGAAATTCGTATACGGGAATTGAAAAATGAAAAAAAAAGGCATAAAATAATAAGAAATTAACCTATTAAAGTAACGAAAATTATAGAGACACGCAGAGTCCTCTGACGCCTAAATGAGACAAGAGAGCTATTGTGTCATTTCCCACCTCGCAGTCGCAAGAATGAAAATGAAGTTCGCGGCGAGATGCAGTTGATGTCGAAACCTGGGGAGAGGTGTGCGAGAATTCATCTCTCACCCAGCGGTATCTCCCCAAATCATTCTCTCTCATCCTCTCTCTCTCTCTCTCTCTCTCTCTCTCTCTCTTCTTTTAGGGAGTTTGTTTTTAAAAGCTGAGCTCTCTCTCTCTCTCTCTCTCTCTCTCTCTCTCTCTCTTCTTTTTAGGGGATTTCGTTTTAAAAGCTGAGCTCTCTCTCTCTCTCTCTCTCTCTCTCTCTCTTCTTTTTAGGGGATTTCGTTTTAAAAGCTGAGCTCTCTCTCTCTCCTCTCTCTCTCTCTCTCTCTCACAGGCGGAGATTGGGAGGTGATTTTCGTTTTCATTTGATGGCCAGGTAATTAAAGGAAACGGATATAATCAACTTAGATATTCTCTCTCTCTCTCTCTCTCTCTCTCTCTCTCCTCTCGTATTGACGCACCTCACGTACATATACATATATATATATATATATATATATTGTGCATAGAAATATAAAATGAAAATACCTGTCGAACACATATTTAAAATACAAAAATACAAAAATATGTATACTGAGAAGGAAAAAGTATAAAGGAAATTCATATACGGGAATTGAAAAATAAAAAAAAAAAAAGGCATAAAATAATAAGAAATTAACCTATTAAAGTAATGAAAATTATAGAGACACGCAGAGTCCCTCTGACGCCTAAATGAGACAAGAGAGCCATTGTGTCATTTCCCACCTCGCAGTCGCAAGAATGAGAATGAAGTTCGCGGCGAGATGCAGTTGATGTCGAACCCTGGGGAGAGGTGTGCGAGAATTCATCTCTCACCCAGCGGTATCTCCCCAAATCATTCTCTCTCTCTCCTCTCTCTCTCTCTCTCTCTCTCTCTCTCTCCTTTTTTTAGGGGAGTTCGTGTTAAAAGCGGAGCTCTCTCTCTCTCTCTCTTCTTTTTTTAGGGGAATTCGTTTTAAAAGCTGAGCTCTCTCTCTCTCTCTCTCTCTCTCTCTCTCTCTCTCTCTTCTTTGTTAAGGGAGTTCGTTTTAAAAGCTGAGCTCTCTCTCTCTCTCTCTCTCTCTCTCTCTCTTCTTTGTTAAGGGAGTTCGTTTTAAAAGCTGAGCTCTCTCTCTCTCTCTCTCTCTCTCTCTCTCTCAGCACTGACGGCGTTGTCTTCGACCTCCTTTGCCATTGACGTTGGAAGATTTTTGATGTGCGTCTGGTGCTCACATATTTGGTGAAATTCGTATTTGGTGATACCACCAAGGCTATTAAGGGTACGCTTCCAATCATCAACGGAATTAG
>NC_090763.1:48374341-48381841 GCF_036898095.1 Palaemon carinicauda
GCAGATCACCAGTCCGGGACGTTACCAATAGGCTGTCATAACCCTAATTGTAACAGCATACTGAAACATCATCATCTGCATTATACTCAATTTTTTTTAATGAGGCGCATTTGCACTGACTCGCAGGGTTGCCCTTTTAGCTCGGAAAAGTGTCCTACTATCTTATTGGTTAGAATTATCTTGTCCAACCAATCAGCGATCAGGAAACTTTTTCCGAGCGAAATGGGCACCCCTTCGAGTCTGTGCAAATCTGCCTCACTAAAAAGAATTGACCATAGCAACTCTACCGTTTATTGATGAATGTGCATTAGCTCCAAAATTTTCAAAATCCAAAAAAAGGAAATTTCCAAATGTTAGCTAATTTTAAATTAACTCATTATGGTTTCCTTTACTTTTGCCGAACGTTCAATATATTTAAATAAAATTTCCTTGTTCTTGTAATGTATATGTCGAGTGCCATATATAAATGAAATCATGGTGATGAGAGATTATTTCATCAAATTTTCAATTGGGCTCCACAAGGCAATAAAAGAATTGGAAGACCCAGGCCTACATGGTTGAGGACTATGAAGCGTAAAGTAGATGATGAATGGTGAAGTATTGGATTAAAAGCTCAAGATAGAGACGACTGGGGAAATCAAACCGAGGTTTTTTTTTTGCGTCAATAGGCGAAAGAGGAGATGATGATGATGATGATGTAATTCGATATGAAACGTTATGTAAATTTTTTCATGAAGTAATTATATATTCTTATGCATTTCGGATGTTATGTACTTATATTTTTTCTCCATAATATAATAAACATTTATATTAGTTTATCACTGTATTTGACTACTGATTAGGTATTCTATTGTTATTTTTTTTTTTCGAACTATTGGAAATATATAACAAAAAGTTTAAAAGGCTCATGTAGACGCATCTTTCAATTTTCGAGAATACATATTCGTCTGTTTTGAAACTTTAGTAATATCCTAAGTTTGTCCCAAGCTTTCTATATTACCCTCAGAGAGAGAGAGAGAGAGAGAGAGAGAGAGAGAGAGAGAGAGACGACAGCTGTAGAATACAATAGTTCCTCTTTTACAGTTCAATTCAGAACTGTTGCTTAGCAACAGCCGAGGTCTGTTCTTTGGATTTTTTTCAATTTTCCATGATTAATATTGGAACTTAAATTTAGTCTCCTCACGCTTTTAAATCTTTGGATCTGTCCTTAGCCATTGTATTGTTGTTGTTATTTTAATGTTGTTGCTGGTGTTATTATCATACTATTATTATTATGATTGTTAATTGCTAAGCTATAACCCTAGTTGGAAAAGCAGGATGCTATAAGCCCAGGGAGCCCCAACAGGGAAAATATCCCAGTGAGGAAAGGAAACGAGGAAAAATAAAATATAACAGTAATAATATTAACATTAAAATAAATATTTCCTATATAAACAATAAATTTTACAAAACAAGAGGAAGAGAAATAAGATAGAATAGTGTGCTTGGGTGTACCCTCAAGCAAGAGAGCTCTAACCCAAGACAGTGGAAGACCATGGTACAGAGGCTATGGCTTATGCCACCATTATCATCATAATTCATAGTTTGTTATTACATATTCAAGAACTCTGTAATGAACTTTCGACTCGGTTGGCAATCTTCCAGAGCATAAAATTCACCGTTGTAAAAAAATAATAATGACTTCGTCACCCTTTCCAAGTTCTGTGAGAGAAAACACAGGATTAAGTTGTTACTTGGTGTAATGTCACCCTCAATTTCCTGATTAAAAAAAGGGAAGTAGTGGTTAGTTACAGAATATGCAATGTTTACTCGGAAATGAGTGGTTTTTTTATGGTTTGATAGCTTTAGAGATGTATGAGATTAAGGCATCCTGTATATATGTGTATATATATATATATATATATATATATATATATATATATATATATATATATATATATATATATATATATATATATAATGTGTGTATTTAAATTTTTATATGTATACATATCTGTATAAGTACATATATTCATATGTATATATATATATATATATATATATATATATATATATATATATATATATATATATATATATATATACACATATATGTATATATATACACATTCATCTTTATTTATAGACAGAGATATAGATATGTAATATGTATATGGTACTCTAGACAGACCAATCTAGCAACATTCATCCCCAACAACCTTTAGTACGTCGCACTTAGCAAGAACTGAAAGTATATATAAATTCACAATATAAAAAAAAAATAAATGAATAAATAAATAAATAAATCCCAAATAAATATATCTTTTCTGAGTCAGAACTCAAACCTTAGAATCTTATACATTTTGAGCAAAGTAATCGGTAAAGTTTTTCAGAATGGTTAAGGGATTATCGTTATTAATGAAATGTCACGTTTTCCAATGGCAATTATATTAATGGTTTAGCTTTCAATTTTTCATTCATTGGAATTCTACACTTTTCAAGAGTTTAAATTAGCCCATTCACGTAAGTCGAAGACGAGAGATTCCGTACATTTATTTATTTATTTATTTATTATTATTATTATTATTATTATTATTATTATTATTATTATTATTATTATTATTATTATTATTATTATTATTATTATTATTATTATTATTATTATTATTATCATTAGGTTTATTATTATTATTATTAATATTTTTTTTTCATATTCGCTGATGTTCGTAAACACTAATATTTTTTTTATTTCCTTACAGTATGTATAATTATTATTATTATTATTATTATTATTATTATTATTATTATTATTATTGTTGTTGTTGTTGTTGTTGTTGTTGTTGTTATATTCGCTGATGTTCGTAATCACTAATATTTATTTTTATTTCCTTACAGTATGTATATTATTATTATTGTTATTATTATTATTATTATTATTATTATTATTATTATTATTATTATTATTATTATTATTGTTGTTGTTGTTGTTGTTGTTGTTGTTGTATTCGGTGATGTTCTTAAACACTAATATACTTTTCTTTATTTTCTTCACAGAATAAAGAAATTCACCCTACTCCCATGAAGAGAAAGTATCGAGGCAGTGGCTTTAAAACCCTCCCTGATAAAGGCCTTGAGACAATAAAACAATAAACGAAGACAATGGAATCATCAGAACCGCCGCGCCTGCTGTATGCATCGTGAAAGAAAACAGTCACCATTAGTGTTGTTATTACCCAGCATTGATAAAAAGATGCAAAGGTAAATATTGAGGCAGCATTTAGCGTCAGCGTCGACGATGGAGATCGATTTGAATGTCAGAGGTGAAGGTGAAACCGCGAGTTTGTACAGCTTCCAGAATTCCTCTGTCGTCCGGGCTACTTTCTAGAAGCTTGGGAGCTCGGCTCGGCTCTCTGACGACCTGCCTTACGGAGCAAGTTGGTCTCCATCTTGGAATGTCATAAGAAATTGTAGTTTAGGTACTATATTTTGAGTGAAGACAAAATAGGAATCCTCAATGCTTAGAATATTATATAGATATTTCATAGAATGTATTTTTGTTCTATTTTATCACGACCGTAGTTTTCTATTATGAAAGTTCACTGGGAATGGCATCGCAAGGACTAGCACATATCGAGAGATATATGAAGTGAAAAACAAACAATTCTTCGAACTGTGACTCGAAGCTTAGATATGCCTAGTGAAAAGAAGCCATGACTGTTCCCACCGTAGTGCAGCTAATACTGATGTGTTTATTGGGTGAGGATAAGTGCTTTTTATAACGGGGTGGGAAGACCTATCTAAGCTATTAGCTCCAATCCATCTATCACTGTCAGTTCAATCACTGTCAGTTGCCTTCAGTCAGTATTGATGATCGTCATCAACTCAAACATGTTGCCGGGCGACTCACCTCGCCTGAACCTTGTGACATCGTCACGGGATTACTTAGCCAATGTGGACTATCCTCTCCGCCCTAATGTGCATAGGATGTGGGGAAAGCTACAAAGGCCACGAAGCAAGTGGCAGTGCTGTTATTTCCCGAAGTCCTTTCCTGTTTACAGAATGCAGAGGATGATCAGTATGATATTGTGTTTGTTAGTCATGGTTTTGCTCTCGGTTATAGCTTTTGTATTGGTGCAAGTTGTGCCCCCGCAGCAAATGGCGAAAACGAAGTCAGTTTCCCCCGTAGAAGTCATAGAAACAGAAAATGGGAGTGAAGAGGATTATAGAAAGCGAGAATCGGGGCTGGGTCTCGTTCGGACTGCCAGGAAATTGGAAGATCACGCTGAATACAAGAGAAGCGTCGATGATGATTACAGCGAAGGAGACGATGATTACGCCGCTGATGACGAAGATGACGATGAGCTCATTCTAAACAGCTTTGGTGACAACGGATATGAGGAAGAAGTCGACTACAATCCAGTATTCGACATGAAGTACTTCGACTTCTCGGCCAAATCGCATGGAAATCCGATAGGCCGGGATGAGACAATTGCTAAGGGAAAGAGCGCAGCGGGCTCGTCTGCCTTCACAACCCCGGCTATCGGGCAAAAGTGGGAAGACTTGCCCAAGGTGACGGTGGAGAGTGACTTCAGAATGGACATCATCGAAAATGGGGTTGTGTTTTCGCAATCCGTCGAGGCCTTGTTACCTGAACCGGAATTAACAGATGCCAAAATAGGCGAAATGCAAAGTCAAATGAGGTCAGGTGAGGTCACCCTTCTTCAGGAACCCACGTGGGAGAAGTGTGGACGGCCCAAGAATCAGTGGTTGGAGATGTCTTCGGGGGAAGCTGCTTGCGCTAGATACAGGTAAAATTATTAGTGTATTATATATATATTTTAATAATTGCTTCTTTTTCGGAAACCAATTTTATAACAAATCTTTATATTAATTTAAATGTGGATCTGATTTTTGCTAATGATATCATTACTTGACTGATAAATTGATCAACGTTCTACAGTATCTTTTTATCTCTAATAATCTTCCTTAAAACTAGCTGTTTTAATTTATATTTTTTGGGGTATTTAACTTTTATGCATTTTGTGCATACTTTATGATTTATTATTATCATTATTATTGTTATTATAATTATTATTTTGTTATTGTTATTATTATCATTATCATAATTATTGTTATTATATAATGAATACTGAGAGATAAACAAGCAGGGTTTAGAAAAGATAGAAGTTGTATTGACCAAATTTTCATTTTGAGACATGTAGAATATAGAAATCCATTTTTTATGACATTTGTGGACTATGAAAAAGCTTTTGATAGTGTGCGCTGGCCAATTGTTTTAGAGAGTCCTGCTTTATTATGGAATTCCTCTTAAATATGTGAATTTGATTAAGTCTGTTCATGAGCATAGCAAGTGAAAAGTTAATGTAAGTGGAGTTATATCAAATGAATTTCTAGTGAACAGCGGAGTACTCCAAGGGAATGTGTTGTCAACTATGTTGTTTATCCTCATAGATTTTTTAATGCGTAGACCAGTTTGAGATGGTGGAGAAGGATTGGACTGGATTTGTAATGGGAAATTAGCTGATCTAGAGTATGCTGATGATGCTGTCCTTATTAGTAGAACACCACAGGATTTGCAATACTTGCTTACCAAACTGCATGAAATATCACGGGAGGTTGGGCTCAAGATAAATAGAAGACAGAAATGATGAGAACGGAATATGCAATGAAGATAGAAATATCATTGGATGGAGAAAGGATTAATGAGGTAGAATAGTTCAAGTATTTAGGAACTATGATCTCCAATACAGGGTCTTTAGAATTAGAGTTAAGTGAAAGATTGAAAAAAAAGCAAATCAGACAGTCTTTGACATTCATAAAAATGAAGGCTATCCTTGTAAGCATAAGGTAGAAGTACAAGGTAATTCTCTGAAGCAAAAGATAGAAATATAAGCAAATCTTTCTTCCCATATTCATAATGATTACCTTTTACTTGCGAGGATATCCTCCAAGCAGTAGTAAAAGGTTGACCCGTGTTTCGGGAGCGCTTAGTTACATGTTGGAACTTGTAAGATTTCATTTGTGCTGTCAAGATAAGAAAGAGTTTAGTATTTATAATACGAATTTAATGCCCTGTTTTTACTTGTATTTGATTAAGTTTACGCATCAGAAAGAACACAGACGCCGCCGCGCCTTCCCCAGAGCCTCACTGGCAACATTTATCCCCTGCCCCTTGCATTAGAAGTTTTTTTACCTCTTTTTAGCTCCCCCACCCCTTGCATTAGAAGTTCTTTGACCTCATTTTAGCTCCCACACCCCTTGCATTAGAAGTTCTTCGACCTCTTTTTAGCTCCCACACCCCTTGCATTAGAAGTTCTTTGACCTCTTTTTAGCTTCCCCACCCCTTGCATTAGAAGTTCTTTGACCTCTTTTTAGCCCCCACACCCCGTGCATTAGAAGTTCTTTGACCTCTTTTTAGCTCCCACACCCCTTGCATTAGAAGTTCTTTAACCTCTTTTTAGCTCCCCCACCCCTTGCATTAGAAATTTCTTGACCTCTTTTTAGCTCCCATACCCCTTGCATTAGAAGTTCTTTGACCTCTTTTCAGCTCCCACACCCCTTGCATTAGAAGTTCTTTGACCTCTTTTTAGCTCCTACACCCCTTACATTAGAAGTTCTTTGACCTCATTTTAGCTCCCCCACCCCTTGCATTAGAAGTTCTTTGACCTCTTTTTAGCTCCCCCACCCCTTGCATTAGAAGTTTTTTGGCCTCTTTTTAGCTCCCCCACCCCTTGCATTAAAAGTTCTTTGAGCTCTTTTTAGCTCCCACACCCCTTGCATTAGAAGTTCTTTGACCTCTTTTTAGCTCCCACACCCCTTGCATTAGAAGATCTTTGACCTCTTTTTAGCTCCCACACCCCTTGCATTAGAAGTTCTTTGACCTCTTTCTAGCTCTCACACCTTTAGCATTAGAGGTTCATTGACCTCTTTTTGGCTCCCACACCTCTGGCATTAGAAGTTCTTTGACCTCTTTATAGCTCCCACACCTCTAGCATTAGAAATTCTTTGACCTCTTTTTAGCACCCACACGTCTACCATTAGAAGTTCTTTGACCTCTTTTTAGCTCCCACACCTCTAGCATTAGAAGTTCTTTGACTTCTTTTTAGCTCCCACACCTCTAGCATTAGAAGTTCTTTGACCTCTTTTCAGGTCCCTTATCTCAAGCATTAGAAGTTCTTTGACCTCTCTTTATAGCTCCCACACCTCTAACATTAGAAGTTCTTTGACCTCTCTCTTTAGCTCCCACACTTCTAGCATTAGAAGTTCTTTGACATATATTTCTAGGTTCCATACTTTTAGCATTAGAGGGTCTTCTATCTATATTTTGAGGTGCCTTACTTCTAGCAGTAGAGGCTCTCTATTTTTACGTGTCTTACCTCTGGCATTAGAGGCTCCTCTTCGCTGTTCTCTCCTGTCTTCTAGTTTTCAAGATCTTCTTCCATTAGATTATTTGTTTCTTTCGAGATTTCATTGTCTCTTTTCCTTAGTTCGTCAGTGTCC
>NC_090763.1:48386841-48394341 GCF_036898095.1 Palaemon carinicauda
TTGAATAGATATTTTACAAATAATTTCCTATTTAACTATCTGATCTTTATTGTTAAACGGCACAGCAATCAACGAATTTTTTATTAATCTTTCTTCCTTCTCTGTGAATTTTTTTTTTTAATTTTGCAATAAGGATTCGTTGCAAATCCCCATGTGTTATTTGACGCAGTTCTGGAAGTCAGTTTTATTTTGCAATGCTAATTTACCAGTTCAATTGTTACTTGTCATTTTCTATCTGTTCTATACTTAGCCTACGCACCATTTTTATTATTATTATTATTATTAGTAGTAGTAGTAGTAGTAGTAGTAGTAGTAGTAGTAGTAGTAGTAGTAGTAGTATTCTCGCACTTTCCCTAATGGCTCTCCAAATTAACACATTCAGTCACTCTCCGAGAGGAGACATAAAGCAGTACAATCTTTCCCTTTCACTGTTGGGTGGAGACCAAGAGGCAAGAATGATACTATCCTGTAGCCTGTCTGTCACCTGTCACTCTATGATATGGCATCTTGACCGGGATATGACTGACCTCTGATCATTTTGATTCTCAACCCCTTATTACTGGGAGACCACTTGACGCTTTTAAAGTTAACCCTTTCACTGCCATTGGCGACTTCAATCAAAATTTGAAAAATGGAAGCATATTTTAAAATCACCCAAGCCATAAAGAGTTGGTGTTTATTGAAAAGGTCTTGGTGAGAGCTTTCCAATAAATATCAAAAGCTAGGATTTTTTCTGGTTTTAAAAGACTTGGCTACATCAGATGTTTTGTTGAATTCACCACTGGTAATGAAAAGGTTACGGCAATGGGAGATTTTGGGTTCTGAAAGACTGCATAACATTAATTAACAGGAAGTGTTAGGGCTCTGGTAAAGTCTTGATATTACAATCCCCTTTATAGTTTGGCAGTCAGAGGAATGGGAGACCCTTAATACCGAAAGATTTTTGACACTCATTATAGCTTGTATATAAAAGATCGCTTGTAGTTCAGTTATTTCTTTGTTTCCTTTCCTCACTGGGTTATTTTTCCCTATTGTAGCCTTTGGACTTAGAGGATTTTGCTTTCCAACTAGAGTTATAGTTTAGCATGTAATAATAATAATAATAATAATAATAATAATAATAACAATAATAATGATGATAATAATAATAATAATTTTACTGTTCTCAAACTATTTTATTTTAATTATTCGTTACTTATCTTATAGTTCATTTCCTTATTTCCTTTCCTCACTGGGCTATTTTTCCTTGCTGGAGCCCTTGGGCTTATAGCATCCTGCTTTTCCAACTAGGGTTGTAGCGTAGCCATTAATAATAACAATAATAATAATAATAATAATAGTAGAATGACCTTGATATTGGGCAATGGGATATCGTGGCCCCTCAAATGAGTCAAAATGCTGACAAGGCGATAATCTGAATCCTAATTAAATTGTGGGGATAATTAGACTACACTTTCTAGCAATATTGTCTATAAATTCATGGTGGCCTATTGGTAACGCCCCTGCCTGGTAATCGCCAGACTGGGGTTCGAGAACCAATCAAACTCGTTAGTGTCTTTAATGGCTGCAATGTCACCATTCGTGTGAGCCAAAAGGGGGGGGGGGGGTTTACCCTATAGGTCTACCTGCTGAGTCATCAGCAGCCATTGCCTTACCCTCCTTGTTCCTATCTTGGATTGAGAGACAGCTTGGGCGCTGATCATATGTATATATCATCAGTCTCTAAGGCATTGTCCTGCTTGTTCGGGCAATGTCAGTGTCCCTTGCCTCTGCCATTCATGAACAGCCTTTAAACTTTTAAACATATAGAAATGTAGAGATTCAGTCAGATGAACAAAAAACCAGATCAAACATATGAAGCTCCAAAAGTATATGACATTATCATCTCTTCTGATTTAGGAAGCCTTAAGAATGGTGCCTACCTGTAGGGTTTCCCATTATGGAATTACCACTGATAATCGTGACCCACTTCCATATTATTATTATTATTATTATTATTATTATTATTATTATTATTACTTGGTAAGGTACAGTCCTAATTGGAAAAGCAGGATGCTATAACCCCAGGGGCTCCAACAGGGAAAATACCCCAGCGAGGAAGGGAAACAGGGATATAAGAGAAGTAATTAACAATTAAAATAAAATATTTTAAGAACAGTAACAACAGTAAATTAATGATTTCATATATGTACTATAAAAACTTTAGCAAAATAAGAGGAAGATGAATAAGGTAGAATAGTGTGCCCAAGTGTACCCTAAAGCAAGAGAACTCTAACCCAAGACAGCGAAAGACCCTGGTACAGAGGCTATGGCACTATCCAAGACTAGAGATCAATGGTTTGATTTTGTAGTGTCCTTCTCCTAGAAGAGCTGCTTACCATAGCTAAAGAGTCTCTTCTACCCCTTACCAAGAGTAAAGTGGCTACTGAATAATTACAGTGCAGTAGTTAACCCCTCGAGAGAAAATTGTATATGTGTGTGTAAAACTCACAGGAACACACGATACTTGGTTGTAGTAGAACCACAAGAAAAAGAAAAAATACTATGTGAGTCCTAAACTGTTTTTGCCCTTTTCTTTTTAACATTCAATGAAGATGAAGTCTTGAATGAAAGGAAACAGAATTGGTCAGGATTCACATAGTATTTCCATTTTCTATGTGGTTATATTACACACACACACACTCACACACACACACATATATATATATATATATATATATATATATATATATATGTGTGTGTATGTATATATATATGTGTGTGTATATATATATATATGTGTGTGTGTGTGTGTATTTTTATATCAAGTATAAAACTAATGAATAAATATTGCTGCACAAATCCTCGTTTGGTCTTGTAATGGAAGTGGGTTTTAAGTATTTTCTTTCTTCTGCTGCTAAGTGTAACACACACACACACACACACACACACACACACAAATTTACCGGACAGTTACTCCCATCGGGAGCTCTCATGACTCAAGGCCACCAGCCCCCAAACACTTCACAGAGTTTTTAGCTATTATTACTGTCACTTCTATAGCCATTCTTTTGTGACTATGATACTTTTTTAGCGATTACTTGGAATTATTTTATAATTATTTTATAATTGCTATGATGTCGACAATCCTCATAAACTTCAAAAGACCTATCACTTTAGGGTTGTGGTGGCCTAGCGATCTGCCAGACTGGGGTTCGAGTCCCGCTCAGGTTCAATAGTTTTTTAAAGTGTCTGCAACCTCAACCATCCGTGTGAGGTAAAGATGGGGGGGGGGGATTTGGGGGAGCATATATGTTTACCTACCGAGTCTTTAGCGGCCATTGCCTGACCCTCCCGGATCCTACCTTGCCTCTGCCATGCATGAGTGACCTTGAAAACATCCTCAAGTCTTTGCTTTTCTTACAAGAACTCAAAGAGGAGTGGATCGTCCTTTATAAGACTCGAGAGACGATCAAGAACATCCGAGAGACAATGGAAATATAAACAAACGAATAAGAGCCCGGATCTAGCAGGTCTTGAATACCTACCTTTCCGATCATCACGCTCGCGACGCTGGCTCACTCGAAAACCGGTTACGTTCGCTGCGCTTTGGATCACTTTCATCTGATACCTTCTCGAGTCCTTTCGTTTTCTTCTTCTCCCTCGATCCTTTTGTTTTGTTCTTCGTCTTCTCTTGGGCATTATAGAGCGTAATAATAATAGCATTATCTTATTCTTCGTGTCATGACTTTGGATCACTTTCATCTGATACCTTCTCGAATCCTTTCGTTTTCTTCCTCTCCCTCAATCCTTTTGTTTTGTTGTTCCTCTTCTCTTGGGCATTATAGAGCGTAATAATAATAGCATTATCTTATTCTTCGTGTCATGATTTTGGATCACTTTCATCTGATACCTTCTCGAGTCCTTTCGTTTTCTTCTTCTCCCTCGATCCTTTTGTTTTGTTGTTCCTCTTCTCTTGGGCATTATAGAGCGTAATAATAATAGCGTTATCTTATTCTTCGTGTCATGATAATGGATATTCGTGTAGAATGATGAAATGGCCATATCTCTCAACCCTGAAAGAAAGGGTTTCAAGCAATAATATTTCTCGAGTCCTTTCGTTTTCTTCTTCTCCCTCGATCCTTTTGTTTTGTTCATCGTCTTCTCCTGGGCATTATAGAGCGTAATAATAATAGCATTATCTTATTCTCCGTGCCATGATAATGGATATTCGTGTAGAATGATAAAATGACCATGTCTCTCAACCCTGAAAGAAAGGGTTTCAGGCAATCATATTTAGATAAAAAAAAATACTCATGTATGTATTCAACCTTGTTATTTTATGTGAATTTTAATGTTTCTCAAAATCTATATTTTATTTTATTAATATCGTTGTGTATAACTATATAGAAGTCACACAACTAGGTTAATTGTATGTGAGGATACCTTAAAGTGGTGAAAAGCTTTGCGTATCGCCATAACTAGCAAAGCTGTACTTGTCAGGGCCACCCATTCTAGGTTGATATGCTGTGTGTGATTAAACAAAAGTCTCCCACCATCACTAATGCCCAGTGGTCAGTATGGTGAAAATGGCCAAACCCCAGACATGAATAAGTACTTGTCTTTAGCCTTTGTCGTGGCATGGACTAGACACGACTACATTTGCGCACTCTAAGGTGATCTGTGAGCATTTATTCTTTATAGAAGTCAAACAAGAGATTGGTAATCAAAATATTAGCTACGGTAGTAGTAGTAGTAGTAGTAGTAGTAGTAGTAGTAGTAGTAGTAATTTTGATATATATGACATTGATTAAATACCGTTATATGGGTTTTCTGTCTACATATGTAGTTCAGCCATGCCACTGGGATGACAATAAACCTGTTTTATGAGGTACACTGTATAGGTCATCTTTTCCATAAGGCTGGTTCCATCCCCGTCACAGTTTATATAACAATAGTCATTACATATGTTGGAGGTACGTGGGCATTATTTACCCCCTATTCCATTTATTCATTTTATTTATTCAAATCGAGTGACGGCGTTGAATCTAAATGCCATGACTGACTGTAATAGAGAGTGTCAGATCTTCGGCTTCTCAGAAAGGTATCTATCTGTACCATGGTCTTCCACTGCCTTGGGTTAGAGTTCTCTTGCTTGACGGTACACTCGGGCACACCGTTCTATCTTATATCTTATTTCTCTTCCTCTTGTTTTGTTAAAGTTTTTATAGTTTATAAAGTGATATTTATTTTAATATAGTTGCTCTTTTTAAAACTTCTTATTTTTCCTTGTTCCCTTTCCTCTCTGAGCTATTTTCCCTGTTGGCGCCCCTGGGCTTATAGCATCCTGCTTTTCCAACTAGGGTTGTAGCTTAGCAAGTAATAATAATAATAATGATAATGTGTCCACGCACTAGGCAGGACACAACCGCCCTATATCGAGATCTGTCACTTATTCGGTAAGAAATGTTACCTTTTACCTCCACCAAGGGATATTATATTTTTGTTTTACACACTCTTATGTCTATTTGTGTATCTGTCTATCTATAAAATATATATATATATATATATATATATATATATATATATATATATATATATGTATATATATATATATATATATATATATATATATATATATATATATATATATATATATATATATCCACTGCAGGACAAAAACCCCAGATATGTCCTTCTCTCTCTCTCTCTCTCTCTCTCTCTCTCTCTCTCTCTCTCTCTCTCTCTCTCTCTCTCTCTCTCTCTCTCTCTCTCTCTCTTTCTTCTCTTTATATATATATATATATATATATATATATATATATATATATATATATATATATATATATATATATATATATATATTATTAACCATACGACATTTTTACGAATTCAGAGTTTTTAGAGACCAAAAATTTTTATGTTTCGGCCAGAAAACTATGTCTGTCATTTTATTTAATTCTGAGTATATCTTTTTCTAATATTTTATCGTTCCTTAAATCCATAGGATTGATAGATTAACTTTAAATTTCTATATATCACAAATTTTTATTGCTAATCTATTCTTCATCGATTAGAGAGAGAGAGAGAGAGAGAGAGAGAGAGAGAGAGAGAGAGAGAGAGAGAGAGAGAGAGATTGGATTTTTTTTTATATTTATACCAAAGCGGTAGTGACTGGATGGTGAGTACATCATCATCATCATCATTATTATTATTATTATTATTATTATTATTATTATTATTATTATTATCATTTTCTCATTCATTGATTTATTTTCCAGATACCCAGACGACTACCTACTGGTTGGAGAAGTCCTGAGCTTCTACCTGTCACGTGTTCTCACCTTGGGGCACGTGCCCCCTGTGGTCCTGAGTCAGCCCTCCGGGACGCCTTGGCAACACGTGGCAGAGGAGATGCGACGTGCCGGCTGGGGGGAGGCCCCTGTGGTGGTCCTGACCCCCTGGATACCTGATCTTGTGAGGTAAGACTTTGGGATGCACAGGGGAAAGTAGTGATTATTTATTTTGGTGTAATTGTTCTTAGAATATTTTATTTTAATTCTTCATTATGTCTCTTGTTGTTTATTTATAGTCCATTTCTTTTAGCGATGCATATTTGCACCGACTCGCAGCGGTGCCCTTTTAGCTCGGAAAAGTTTCGTGATCGCTGATTGGTTGGAATGATCTCGTCCAACCAATCAGCGATCCGGAAACTTTTCCGAGCTAAAAGGGCACCTCTGCGAGTCGGTGCAAATATGCATCGCTAAAAGAAATGGACTATAGTTCCTTGTTTCCTTTCCTAGTTGGAAAAAAATGTTGCTAAAAGCCTAAGGACTCCAACAGCGAAAAATAGCCCAATGAGGAAAGAAAATAAGGATATAGATAGACCACAAGAGGATTAATGAACAATTATAATAGCATTTTAAGAACAGTAACAACATTAAAAAGTCATTTTTGTTAAATATTGAGAACTGTAGAATTCTCGAAGTAAACTATTCTAACTAATTTCTCTTTTTTTAATGTTTTAAGTCTCTATAGTTTATATATGAAAGATCCATTTTAATGATGTTGCTGTTCTTAAAATATTTTATTTTAATTGTTCATTACTTATAATGTAGTGTATTAATTGCTTGTTTCCTGTCCTCACTGGGCTATTTTCCCTGTTAGAGCTCTTGGGCTTATAGCATCCTGCTTTTCCAACTAAGGTTGTAGCTTAGCTAATAATAATAATAATAATAATAATAATGACGATGATGATGATGATTAATATTATGATATTAAAATGTTTAATCTGTGATAAAATCATTGTAAAGTGTGATCGATATTTAATTTTAAATATTATCCGTTTCTTTTATACCAATGCCGTAAGGAAATTATATACATAATGCTTTAACTTTAAGCTGATTTTCTACGTAGATAAAAGATATATTCCATTCTAACCTTTCCCGACACCTTTGTTCTTATTATTCCAAATGAAGCTAAACCTATTATTTTTTTTATTTTAACCTGTTCGTTTCCCTA
>NC_090763.1:48396841-48399341 GCF_036898095.1 Palaemon carinicauda
TTCATAATCTGGTAAAATTTGGTTCATAATCTGGTAAAGTTTGCTTCATAATCTGTTAAGGTTTGATTCATAATCTGGTAAGGATTGGTTCATAATCTGGTAAGATTTACTTCATAATCTGGTAAGGTTTTCTTCGTAATCTGATAAGCTATGCTTCATAATCTGGTAGGATTTTGTTCATAGTTATTTAAGTTGGTTCATAATCTAGTAAGGTTTGCTGTATAATACGGTAAGATTTGTTTCATAATCTGGTGAGATTTGCTTCATAATCTGGTACGGTTTGGTTCATATTATTATTATTATTATTATTATTATTATTATTATTATTATTATTATTATTATTATTACCAGCCAAGCTACAACCCTAGTTGGAAAAGCAAGATGCTATAAGCCCAAGGGCTCCAACAGGAAAAAATAGCCCAGTGAGGAAAGGAAATAAGGAAATAAATAAATGATGAGAATAAATTAACAATATATCATTCTTAAAACAGAAACAGCGTCAAAACAGATATGTCCTATATAAACAATTAACAACTACAAAAAAAGATATGTCATATATAAACTATAAAAAGACTCATGTTAGCCTGGTCAACATAAAAACATTTGCTCCAACTTTGAACTTTTGAAGTTCTACTGATTCAACTACCCGATTAGGAAGATTATTCCACAACTTGGTAACAGCTGGAATAAAACTTCTAGAATACTGTGTAGTATTGAGCCTCATGATGGAGAAGGCCTAGCTATTAGAATTAACTGCCTGCCTAGTATTACGAACAGGATAGAATTGTCCAGTGAGATCTGAATGTAAAGGATGGTCAGAATTATGAAAAATCTTATGCAACATACATAATGTACTAATTGAACGACGGTGCCAGAGATTAATATCTAGATCAGGAATAAGAAATTTAATAGACCGTAAGTTTCTGTCCAACAAATTAAGATGAGAATCAGCACCTGAAGACTAGACAGGAGAACAATACTCAAAAGAAGGTAGAGTAAAAGAATTAAAACACTTCAGAATAGATTGATCACCGAAAATCTTGTAAGACTTTCTCAATAAGCCAATTTTTTGTGCAATTGAAGAAGACTCAGACCTTATGTGTTTCTCAAAAGTAAATTTGCTGTCGAGAATCCCACCTAAAATTTTAAAAGAGTCATACAAATTTAAAGAAACATTATCAATACTGAGAGCCACCGTCCTTGACCTACTTACAATCATACTTTGAGTTTTGTTATGATTCAACTTCATACCCCATAATTTGCACCATGCTCTAATTTTAGCTAAATCTCTATTAAGGGATTCACCAACCCCAGATCTACATTCAGGGGATGGAATTGATGCAAAGAGAGTAGCATGATTCATCTGCATATGCAACAAGCTTGTTTTCTAGGCCAAACCACGTGTCATGTGTATATAGTATGAAAAATAATGGGCCAAGAACACTACCCTGTGGAACACCGGATATCACATTCCTATACTCACTATGGTGCCCATCAACAACAACTTTTTGAGCTCTATTACTTAAAAAATCAATAATAATGCTAAGAAACGACCCACCCACTCCCATTGTTTCAGTTTGAAAACAAGGGCCCCATGATTAACACGGTCAAAGGCAGCACTAAAATCAAGGCCAATCATACGAACTTCATGACCACAATCAAGGGATTTCTGTACAGCATTGGAGATTGTAAGAAGGGCATCACATGCTCCAAGGCCTTTACGAAAACCAAATTGCAAACTAGGGAGTAGGTGATTACCTTCAGCAAACATATTAAGACGTTTTGCCAGAAGACGTTCAAAAACTTTAGATAATATGGGAGTTATGGAAATTGGGCGGTAATCAGTGGGACTTGAGCTACCACAAACACATTAACATAGAGGAGTAACATTACCAATTCTCCAACAAGTGCTAAAAGCTTCATAATCTGGTGAGGTTTCCTTCATAATCTGGTAAGGTTTGTTTCATAATCTCGTAGGATTGTTTATTCATAATCTGGTAAGGTTTGCTTCATAATCTGATAAGATTTCCTTCATCATCTGGTAAGGTTTGTTTCACTATATGGTAAGAATAGGCTCATAATCTGCTGAGGTTTGCTTCATAATCTGGTAAGATCTGGTTCATAATTAGTAAGATTTGTTTCATAATCTGGTGAGGTTTGGTTCATAATCTGGTAAGTTTTTCTTCATAATTTGGTGAGGTTTGGTTCATGATCTGTAAGGTTTGGTCCATAATCTTGTGAGGTTTGCTTCATAATATGGTGAGGTTTGCTTCATAATCTGTAAGATTTGCTTCATAATCTGGTGAGGTTTGCTTCATAATCCGGTACAGTTTGCTTCACAATCTGATAAGATTTGGTTCATAATCTTATGAGGGTTTGTTCATAATGTGGTAAGATTTGCTTCATAATTTGGTAAGGTTTGCTTCATATTCTTGTGAGGTTTAGTTCATTATCTTGTGAGGTGTGGATCATAGTCTGGTAAAGTTTATTTCATAATCTG
>NC_090763.1:48401841-48474341 GCF_036898095.1 Palaemon carinicauda
CGACTAAGATTTATATTTTTATATATTTTTGTAAAACAGAATTAAATATACTGTTCGCTGAAGCTTTGCTTACCCTCGTTCTTTCATTTATTGTCCATCCTTGAGATAGATTTTTTTGTTACAGGTTCTTCTCATGATTGTGTGTCTACCAATGGATCTCTCTCGACAGTCCCGTCAAATAAATAAAAAAATTAAACATAAATAATAAATAAACTATCAATAAGATTCTTGTGGCTCAGCAAAAATCAATTTGCACCTTCTGTAGTTTGCACTTTCTGAATTTCCATCGATTCAATTATTTCAAACGGGCAGCCTCCTCGCAAGTAAGTACTACACCGATTGACTTGGACCCAGACTTCCCAGTATTTGACGGGACTGTCCCATACAAGGTCTATAGACCTTGGTCCCATATTTATGACATTTGCCCCGTATCAACCATATTCGGGATGGTTTTTCTCGTATTTTTAATACATATAAAAAAAACTAGTCCTATTTTGAGTTCATCACATGCTCAAACAAAACGCCATCTCCTGTGAGCAATTGGATCCAGTACAAAATATGACAAATGAAACGTGACATACCAAAAACAATGAGAAAAATAATCTTAAAAGGATTATGGAAAGGTTTCCATATATATTTTATAGTCTAATTCATTCAATATATTATGGCAAGTCACTTTAGTTATATCCTCTAAAGCTGCTGGCAAGTCACTTTAGTTATATCCTCTAAAGCTGCTAAACAGGCTTGATTGCAATATTTCAATACTTTGAAACGTGTATTTAACAGATGGTTGTCACAAAATCTACAAAGAACGCACTTTAAAACAAAACAAAAAATAAAAGTCATTGGACAATCTGGACCCAGCTGAGAAGGACTTTGACTTATGTCAGGGTGTGCATAACTTCACGTAAGTTGTTTTTCTATATTGTTCAACTACCTCTCCAATTTAGGTGTCCCCTATTTCAATTTTCAAAATCTGGTCCCCCTGGTGACCCAAAACATTCTGTTAATTCTTCGAATAATTACATTATACATGAACTGTAACAAAATACGAATTACAGTCATACACGTCATTCCTTATTTAAGCTCGATATAATAATAGTATCTATTTGAATATCCAATATTATATTAGCCACATATTACTCAATACTTCATCCAAACCAGCAAACAGAATTAATCAATCATTTAGACAAAATGTTCATCCTTCTCGGTATGATGCTCCGAAAACGTATTTTTCTTTAAACTAATGATTTGGTAACATGATTGTATTCCTCTGATAGAATATATCATAAAAACATCTTATAAGGGAATTTTTATTTATTGTGCAAAAGAAATAAAACTCGAAACTCAAGCTAGTTGAATCTATTCATAAGATATGAGATTGAATGACGTCATAGACAAACCAATCACAGAAGTGGAATTAAGTAGCCTGAGAAGATTTTCTTATTCCTAGATAGGCCTACCATTCAAATTTTTATCAATAACAGACTTTCCCCTCAGTAATATCACTTTTCTTTCCTTTTGGGAGTGAGAAACGAATGTGATGTGATTTTTATATATTTCTTATTACCATAATTATTTTCATCATAATAATTATCATTGCTAATTTTGAATATTTTGTAAAATAAGGTTGAAAATTTTGAGTTTCAGCTACCTCAAGTCGGAAGTCCAAAAAGAATACATAGTAAATATCAATGTATATGCTATGTATAGACCTTATTTATTTTGTATGTTTGTTTTGCTATAAATATTATATAAAGAAAAATGTCTTAAATACAGAATACACAAGGAGAGATCTTGTGATAAACTGTGTTTTCACTAGAAATGTCTATTGCAATTCTATCTACTACCATCTACCCTTCGTGGAACTTAGTAAATTGTAAAACAATAAAAAGAGTAGCAAGACTGGTAAAAGGTGTCCCACCTTGAAAAAGGATTACTCTTATGCCAGTTGAATTACACTGGCTGTAAATTATAGCTAGAATAGAGTATAAAATATGTACAAAGTGTAGGCCTACTGTACAATAACCAAAGAATCGTGTAAACACGAGAATAGTTACAGATGTTTTCAAATTATTTGGGCCAAGATTTTAGTGTAGACTCTACAGTAGAGCTTTCAAATGTGCGAAGGCTATAAGCTGCAAGAAGCTCCCACTTGACACCCGAAATACTGAAGGTATTAAAGCTTTCAAGAAGAAACCGGATACTTTATTATTATCTAAGTGCTTCGATAATGATAATTTGACAATAAAAACGTAATGCATAATTAGCTGTGTGATACTCTGAATACCTACAAATATATACGGCTAGGTCTCGTAAAGTATATGGTTTTCCTGAGTGATAGGACCAGGAAAATAGCCCTTAAAGTCTAAGTAAGTAAAGTAAATTGTAAAAAACGAGCTAAAAACGTGGCAAAATATTCATCCAGAGAAGATCGTGCTAAAACGAAATCCTTATATGTGGATAGAAAGGCAACATTAACTAAAAGAAAATATTTTTTTTTCAAATAAAACTTCACCACACACGTACTTGGCTTAGACTTTACCATCAACCTCGACCTGCAAACTTGAAGTATATGACAACACATTTACGTCAATGTTATTATTTAGTGCAAGGACAAACACATTGGGCTTGAATATAAAGAAAACAGACACCAAGATAGAAATATAAACTGTGTATTCTGTGATGTAAAAGAAGATGCTAACCACTTCATGTTATATTATCCACAGTATAGTGATATAAGAATAAAAGCAATTGAGGTCCAACAACCATACGAAGATAGTGCATAAATAGTTGGAAAAATCCTTTTTTTGTGAAGAAAATATTAAAAATACGAAAAGTGTACTACAAAAAATGTGGATGAAAAGAGAAAAACTAGTGAAAATAAGGAACACACAAAACTAAAAGACACAGAGGTGCCGTTGCAAAGGCGAAGCCTCAACGTAAATCTGATCTGATGTCACTTAAACAGGGTTGCCATTCGTACGATAATTATCGTACGTGTACGATTATTTTGGGTCCGGTACGATGTACGATACATACCTTGGGTATATACAATGTAGGTGTGTATGTTTGAGTAAGCAATTATACTAAAATACCTTGAAATGAGCTATATATGTTACTCCTTAATAATCTTGTTCAAAGTGTGTACGATCATTTTGGTTGAAAAAACGACAATTTTAAGGCTCATGTACGATAATTCAGTCGAAATAATCTGGCAACCCTGAGTCAGGGTTGCCATTCGTACGATAATTATCGTACATGTACGGTTATTTTGGGTCCGGTACGATGTACGATACATACCTAAGGTACATACAATGTATGTGTGTGTGTTTAATTAAACAATTATACTAAAATCTTTTGAAATAAGTCAATCATGTAACACCCTAATAATTATATTGAAACTGTGTACGATAATTTTGGTTTAAAAAACGATAATTTTAAGGTTTATGTATGATAATCCAGTCGAAATAATCTGGCAACCCTGAGTCACTTGAACCTGAACGAAGAAGTTGTTTACCAATTACCGACTCGAGAAGCTCTCGTTCTCGAATTTATCCAAGTTCGTTGACTCTAATCACAGTAAACTTTATGGAGGACTATTATTGGCAGATTTCAATGTGTGTAATGAAAGTGAAGATGGATTGATCGGCTTTTAGTTCTCGAAAATCGGCTTTGAAAGTCTTAGACTCGGCTGAGGCTTTCGAAGCCTACCGTAGCGTAGCAGAATTTTCCCGATTAATCCTCTAATAACGTAACCTGTAAGTACCTATCATCAATTTTATGGTAGAATTAAACTATTTATTTACCATATTTATTTGCTAGCTTATACCAGACGTCAAGTGAGGACAGCATTTGATAGTTTAGATCCAACTGACTGGTAGCCCGGTAGGTTCGGTATTATTATAGTTTAGGACGGGAAAAGCTTTCCTAATGAAAAAAAAAATTATGTATAGAAAGGCTCCTCGTTGCTCTCTTCACAACACTGAGTTTAGGCAGACTACTAGCAAAGATGTGTAATTGTAAAATGCAGAAGTGTACACAAAGTTCATTGTCCGCAGTGACTTCGGAGCCTTTGTATATCAGCGGCCAGTTCCTCACGCGTTCATTAAAAATGGACCTCAACTAACGTAAACTTTACCCCCTAACCTAACCTACAAGCCGTGTCCTCGCCTCTTACCTAATGGGGGGCCAACACCCCCCTGTGGCCCCCCTTACACTGCCGTATTACAAGTTTGACATAATACATACAGGTGGCCGCTGTCATACACACACCCCAGAAATTTAGGCAGACTACTACCATAGATGTGTAGCTGTGAAATGCAGAAGTGTACACAAAGTTCATTGTCCTATACAGAGAAAATGATAAAAGTATACAGTATCTCACCAACTAATTAATTGCGATGAAAATAAAGGTTATTTTTTAAGGAAACGTCAGTTTCTCAATGGGAAAACATTTTAATATTAGAAAATGTTGCCCTGACCCTAACTATAATAATACTGACAACACAGTTTATATACTTTGTATTACTAATATCCATAGTCTGTATAATATATTGGGAAACTTCTTTGGTTGGCAATTCTAATTTCCTTACTTCTGTGCTATTGCTTCTAAATTTTCTTAATTTCGGTAAATTTACGATAATTTAATATCTAGCGAAATACATGAACTATATATTTTTCCTATTTGCTATTTAGTGATTTTATGCATTTCTGACCATGATTATCGGGGCAAACCACCCGTTCATGAGTTTTTGGACCCCCTTATATAAGGACAATTATGGGGGACCCCAGTGGAAACCAAAGTTTTTTCTGTGGGGAAAAGTCATAAACGAATGATTTGCAATAATGATATTGGTCAGAAATGCTAAATAAGCACAAGAGAACCAGTTTGAAAAATATATGCTGCTTCCTCCGATGCCTTAGATGACCGCGGAGGTAGTAGCAGTAGGGGATTCAGCATTATGAAGCTTCATCTGTGGTGGATAATGTGGGAGGGTGGGCTGTGGCACCCTAGCAGTACCAGCTGAACTCGGTTGAGTCCCTTGTTAGGCTGGGAGGAACATAGAGAGTAGAGGTCCCCTGTTTTTTGTTTTGTTTCATTTGTTGATGTCGGCTACCCCCCCAAATTGGGGCAAGTGCCTTGGTATATGTATGTATGATGATGTAAGCGGCTGTAAATGCGCCAAAAGGAGATTAGGTAAATGTATGCTACTTTAATTACTAAAGAAACTGGAATTCACTATAAGAAATGGACGAGTGCTGGCTAGTTTGGTATTTTTCTCTATATGTTTAATAAGAGTTGGGGCATAATAACTTGCGTATCGGTCGATTAAAATGTGAATTATATTTTTCACTCTTAAGTCCATTGTTTACATCTGAGAGACTGAAGGGGACTTATTGCGCATGCGTGGTTTCTGTGCATTTACAATGACGTATCTGTCAGGTGCTTTTTTAAACCAATTAACAGCTTATAAGTACAGTACTTCTTCATAAGTTCCCGATTGTTGTTCTACCACAGTCATTTTTTCCCACCCTCCCGTTCAGTTTCAAATTCACTACCATCACCCAAAGACGTCACCAGGAGGGAACTTGCATGAAGTAAATCAATCTATTTCGAAATTCAGTGTGATTTCATTTATGTCGGCAATGGATTATGATGGAAATGCTCTCCATTCAGTGTAGGCCTATAGGTATTGTAACTCACGTAAATTGAAAAATAACTGAGAACTAATACCTCAAAGGTCCGATTCTGACTTGATTTTTAGGAAGACCAACACATTCTCTACTGCAAAGCTTCTGTAAAAATTACAAAGACAAAGATAAAAAAAAATGATTATTTGTGATTTACTTTATCATACTGTAAGGATTTTGTTAGGTTCTGTACCCGTTTACAAATTTCAAAAGTGTTAGATAATCATGTTTGGCCTGTTTTCAGCCACTTACATGAACCATATATTTTTCCAACTGGTTATCTAGTCCTTATTTTGCATTTCTGACCATTATCACTGCTGTAAATCACTCGTTTATGACATTTCCCCACCCAAAAAAACCCTGGTTTCCCACGGGTGTCTCCCATAATTGTCTTTATATAAGGGGGTCCAAAAACTCATGAACGGGTGGTTTTCCCCAATAATCAAGGTCAGAAATGCATAGAACGCAAGATAACGAGTAGGAAAAATATATGGTTCATATATTTGGCTAGAAATTAAAGTATTATATATTTACCCGTGATGATTTGACAATTGTGAGATTTGTAAAAGGGTTCAGAACCTAACCTAGTAATTCCCTGGTTAAAATCCCTAGAGACCCCCTTTCTGAGGTCACAACCCCTTGCTGGGGGAAAGCCCCCCAGACCCCCTTCCCAGGTCATAACTGCTAGCCGGACCCCCTTCCCAGGTCACAAACTAAAAGTAAATCACAAATAAATCCGAACCCCCCTCCTCCATGTCGCCCCCAGAGCCAACGATGTCAGGGGCGTAGCTACGTCTCTAGCATTCAAGAGAAACTTCTCTGTGACGCAGGTCCTACAGGCTGGGGTGTGGAAACGTCAGAATACGTTCACAGCCCACTACTTGCAAGACGTGAGTCACAGGAGGGTCGATACGTTCTCTATCACCCCTGTGGTGGCTGCACAATAGCTAGTATAATACCTCAAGCTCCTTATTGGACAAGTAGCAGAAGGTTGAGGGAAATGTTACCCGGTTCTAGTGTGCATGAATAGTAAGGTTTGACTGGCTGTTATTCTTTTCTTCATCCTCCCCTTTCTCGGGAAAAGCAGCATCTTGGGTTCTCTGCATAAGCTGACCTCAAACCACTGCAGGTAAACTGTGCTTCCTTGTGTTCCTTGTATTAAGGTAATACTGTTGTGTCCCCAAACCCTGGCGAGGTGGTATTAGGGAAGTTCTAGTTACAACAGTTTTTTCCTACAAAGACTCGGAATAACTTTTACGTGGACGGTCGCACTTCTAAACATCTCGACAAACAGCTTGCGTAGGTCACAGACCTTACGTAGCAATGTTTAGCTAGGTGCAGGGACTCCTTATTTTTGGTGCAACATACATATACCAAAGGCACTTCCCCCAATTTTGGGGGGTAGCCGACATCAACAATGAAACAAAAAAAAAAGGGGGACCTCTACTCTCTACGTTCCTCCAGCCTAACCAGGGACTCAGCCGAGTTCAGCTGGTACTGCTAGGTTGCCACAGCCCAACCTCCCACATTATCCACCACAGATGAAGCTTCATAATGCTGAATCCCCTACTGCTGCTACCTCCGCGGTCATCTAAGGCACCGGAGGAAGCAGCGGGGCCTACCGGAACTGCAGCAGGGCCTACCGGAACTGCGTCACAATCGTTCGCCATTCATTCCTATTTCTAGCACGCTCTCTTGCCTCTCTCACATCTATCCTCCTATCACCCAGAGCTTTCTTCACACCATCCATCCACCCAAACTTTGGCCTATTCAAAATAAGGAGCCCCCGGGTAAATCCAAAAGCCAGTTTGGCATGGACGTCCACCCTCCTAATGGGGGAGTCACCCCTAATAAATAGCGTAGGTTTGTATTCCAGTTACGGAACAAACTTACCTGCTAGCCCTATCCCCCTTGAAGTCCTACCTCCAAGTAAAGTGAGCAAAATCACCGGTGTGTGAGTGGGGGCGGTAACAAGCTACCCCTCTCCCTACCCCCCGCTAACTAGTGGAATGGGTAGTTAACCCTCGCTAAAATTTTAATGGCTCGTCCTTTCAGCTTCGCTAAAAGTAATATCCCCTAATAAATAGCTAAAGGTTAGTATCGTTATGAAAATTACAAATTTGATACGATTTTGTTATTTTCCCACCATCACCAACCTCCCTAGAAGTCCCATCCGCAATCAAATCGTCAGCTTAGTGAGCAAGGAGGGAGCGCGGGGCTTTCCTGCTCCTGGTCGGTAACTACTGGCCACCTGTTTCCACCTTGTTATAAAAGTTTAACTGCCGAATACTTCATCTTCGTTGATGTCTATCCTATTTAAATGACTCAGGTTTATATGGTTAGGAAAAATACAATATTATTTTCCAGAATGTGCAATTTTGATATACAATTTCATAAAATTTTGAATGAATTCAACTACGAATTGTAATTTTTTCTGATTGTAATTATCTCTGTTTTGTAGCCTATCACAATGGTGCCAACACCAACACCAACCCCATTGGAGAGTGGGAGTGGAGGTGGACCAATGGAAGCTGTTGGAACAATGGGTGGACAGATGGGAACAATATCATTAGGTGTATTGATACAGTATATCAACCAGAGGACTTATTCAGATTTGTTAAACTTGGCTGAAATGTAAGTACAATACTAATACATTATTTGATTATCTAAGGTTATTAGGTTTTGTCTTTAAAATTCAGTTTGCTAATTTTATTTTATAATTTATTCCAATTATGGAAAAACATTGATCTTTAAATTTGTTTGAAAGCAATATGAATGTTATTTTGTTCCTGTGTGAAATACAAACCTTCCGCTCTTTACTGAGGAGTATTATTTCGGCGAAGCTGAAACCAGCTGATAAACTTTTTTCAGCGTGTAACTGCCCACCGCTTGTTAGCGGAGGGGGGAGCGGGGTAGGTTAACTCTCCTGCTAACACCAGCACTAGCGACTAACCCCCACTTTTTTTTTAGGTTCGGTAGAGTAAAGACTTACAGTAGTCTTTCTCTCCCGTCAACCCTATTTTACCTGGTTTCAGCTAAAAGCAACTGGCCTAATGGGTTTTAAATTTCCTTTTGACCTCTCTTCCTTATGTGGGTTTCCCGGGCAAGGAAGGTAGCAAGAGGCCTTAGGCCTCTACCTTTGCTGCTCACCTAACGTTCGCTCTGCTTCGGCGGGCGAGCATGAGCAGTGGCTGACAGGAACTCCTCGGAGTGACTTGTCACAGGACTGCAAGGTCTCGGAATGAGTTTCGGCGTCCTTCCGGAGGTTGTACAGGGTGCTGTTCTTCTAGCCAGGTTCACTTGAAGGGAGGAGATGCAACCTGTACGACTGGGAGATTCACCTCCAAGTGTTGCGTAGTCAGACCATCCAAGGAAGAACGATGCAATACCCCATCCGAGCGGCAGCTCCCTCGTCCGCGAGGTAATGTGCCATAGGAAGGAGTTGATTGATCCTCTCTTTTGCGAGAGGAGAGATCTTCTCTAACACTCCCTTCTGAGCGGCAGCTCCCTCGTCCGCGAGGTGATGCCCCATAGGTAGGAGTTGATCGATTCTTTCTTTGGCAAAAGGAGAGATCTTCTCCAACACATCCTTCTGAGCGGCAGCTCCCTCGTCCACGAGGCGATGCGCCATAGAAGGAGCAGTTGATCAATTCTCTCTTGCGAGAGGAGAGATCTTCTACAACTCATCCTTCTGAGCTGCAGCTTCCTCGTCCGCGAGGTGACACGCCATAGGAAGGAGTTGATCGATCCTCTCTTTGGCAAAAGGAGAGATATTCTCTAACACATCCTTCTAAGCGGCAGCTCCCTCGTCCGCGAGGCAATATGCCATTGGAAGGAGTTGATCGATTCTCTTTTGCGAGAGGAGAGATCTTCTCCAGCACTCCCTTCTGAGCAGCAGCTTGCTTGTCTGCGAGGCAATGCGCCATAGGAAGGAGTAGTTGGTCTCTTTTCTCTTGCGAGAGGAGAAATCTCCAACACTCCCTTCTGAGTGGCAGTTCCCTCGTATGCGAGGCGATGGGCCATCGTGAGGAAGAGGTGTTGATTGATCTTCTCGCTTATGAGAAGAAAGATTTTCTCCTGAGTGGTCTCCTCCACAAGGGTCCCACCGAAAGGTATTAGACTCGTTGCAGAACTTAGATTAGTCCATGCTCTTCTGATTTTGTAGAAGATTGAGTTAGGTGATTGCTTATCAAATCCTACTCATCGCTGCCATACCCTCAGGGTACGGAACAAGTCTCGTATTTTCCCTCTGGAATAATTGCCGCAGATGGTTAAGACTGCCGGCCACTTGCTGCCGCCTCCTCCCCCATCGACGAATCTCATAGGCCTTAACTCTTTGGGGTTATTGCCACATGGTGCCTTTGGCCACAACAGAGCTCTTAGTGCCTTGTGAGGCCAAGCTCTTCGGGACCTGCGCCTCATGGTTTGTAACTCTAACGAGGGAGAAACAGCTGATCTTCAAATCCAGTACAGCCTTTTTCGTTTCCTTCCAAAGGAATGACATAAGGCTACTCATCTCCCCATTTTTGGGGGTTAGGAGTACTAAGAGAAGAGGCGAGGGAATTCTCGCCTTGCCGTAGTATCCATGGCAGGTTTGCCCGAGGCGAGGTTCTGCGAGATCCTCACCTTAGTACCCATAGAGAGTTTGTGAACCCTCCTTGCCATAGCTAGAGTAGCGTACCTCAGCGCTCACGCGTGCACCCGCGTCCACCTGCACTCGTCTGCGCACCAGTGTTCTGTGCATTAGCACACCCCAGCTCGCCAACTTCACGTCTAGAGACTATCCAGCATCTCCTCACTCAGAGAGGATTTTAGCAACAAGTTGCGTGCAGGATGTCTGAATACCTGTGGAAATCATCAGCTGCAGTCTACCAGGCACAGTGGAAAGTCTTATGTGATTGGTGTCGTGGAAGGGCTATCTCTCCTCTTGATGCCACTATTCCAGCAATAGCGGAGTTCCTTGTGTATTTTCTTGAGGAAATACACCTTTCAGTCTCGCCGGTTAAAGGCTATTGCTTATCCTTAAGTGTCACCCTTAGACTGAACGGAATGGATATTTCCTCATCGCTAGAACTTTTTTTTCTCATACGAAGTTACGAACTTACCTGTCCTCAGTCTGAAGTGAGACCTCCCCCATGGAATGTGGTTCAAGGTCTCAGGTCTCTAAGGAGATCTCCCTATGAACCATTACGCCAGGCAACAGATCCCCACCTCACTTGGAAGAAGGTGTTCCTACTAGTTTTGGCTTTGGCCAAGTGAGTCAGTGAACTTCATGGTCTCTCATATGACCTCACCCATTCAAGGGAATGGGGAGAGGTAACATTTGACTTCGTCCCTAAATTTGTTGCCAAGACTCAGAATCAGGGAGTGGCAGGTCCCTGATTTGACTCTCTTCTTATTTCGAGTCTCCGCTCTGTAACAGATGACCTTTATCATCTCTTACTCTGTCCAGTGAGGAGTTTGAGGCTGTATCTCAAGAGAACAGCTGCAACCCTTCCCCATGTGCCAGCACTATCATCTTTTACTCTGCCCAGTGAGGAGTTTGAGGCTGTATCTCAAGAGAACAGCTGCAACCCTTCCCCATGTGCCAGCACTATCATCTTTTACTCTGCCCAGTGAGGAGTTTGAGGCTGTATCTCAAGAGAACAGCCGCAACCCTTCCCCATGTGCCAGCACTTTTTGTCAGCAGAGGGAGGAACAAGAGCAGGGTCACCAAGAACACCATCTCTTCTTGGATTCGGAAGGTCATAGACCATGCCCTGAATCCGGACCCTCCTTCACGTCGCCCCAGAGCTCATGATGTTAGGGGCGTAGCTACGTCCCTGGCCTTCAAGATAAATTTCTCAGTGACACAGGTTCTACAGGCTGGGATATGGAAACGTTAGAATACATTCACAGCCGACTACCTGCAAGACGTGACCCACAGGAGGCTAGATACTTTCTCTATCAGCCCTGTGGTGGCTGCACAACAGCTGGTTTAATAACTCAGGCTCCTTATTGGACAAGTAGCAGAAGGTTTAGGGCACTGTTATCTGGTTTTAGTCTGCGTGAATGAAAAGGCTTTACTAGCTCTTATTCTTTTCTTCATCCTCCCCTTCCTTGGGTAAAGCAGCATCCTGGGTGCTCTGCTCAAGCTGACCTCAAACCACTGCAGGTAAACCATGATTCCTTGTGTACCTAGTATTAAGCTAATACTGTTGTGTTCCCATACCGTGGACAGTCACATTACTAAATATCTCAATACACAGCTTGCGTAGCAAGGTTTAGCGAGGTGCAGGGAGCCCCCGGTTAGCCAAAAAGCCAGACTGGCATGGATGTCCACCCTCCTAATGGATGAGTTACCCCTAATAAATAGCGTAGGTGTTTATTCCAGTTACGGAACAATTGACAAATTCGTAGATAATTTGTATATTTCCTAACGATTCAAACCTTTAGCTATTTATTCAGACTTATCCGCCAGCCGTATCCCCCTTGAAGTCCTACCTCCAACCAAAGTGAGCTAAATCACCGGTGTGTGAGTGGGAGCGGTAGCAAGCTACCTCCCCCCTCCACCCTCGCTAGCTAGGGGAATGGGTAATTAGCCCTTGCTAAATTTTAATATCTCGTACTTTCAGCTTCGCCAAAAGTAATACCCCGAATAAATAGCTAAAGGTTTGTATCGTTACGAAAAATGCAAATTATCTCCGAATTTGTCATATTCCATTACCCCCTTTCGGGGTTTCAGCAGCCGAAGTACTCTGCAAGTTGACCTCCTGTAACTGCAGATGAGTCATATTGTCCCTTGTGTAACCTGATATACAGTATGTGTATATATTTGTTATGTCCCTGAACTCCAAGTGAGGTGGAGTCGGGCAATGTATAGATTAAGTGCAGAGTTTAGCTCCAGTTTTAAGCTTACCTGATCAAGTGACATTGCTAAATTCTAACACCTTGCACGAATCGGCCAGGCCGCTAACTCTCAACAGTTAACGAGGTGTCAAGGAGCCTTTTGAGCAGCTCACTTGAAGCACAGAATAACACCCGGGTCAGTACCCAGCCAGTAGGTTTTTGGAGTTTCACCCACCATGGAGTGAGTCCTCTATGTAAAGAGCTTAAGGGTTTGTATATATTGCCGGAACAAATGACAAATTTGGGACTACTGTAATTTGTATTTTTCCTAACATACAAACCTAGAGCTCTTTACACATACTGGCCCCGCCATCACTTTCCCCCGGAAGTCCTGCTGCACTTGCAAAGTGACGGTCTGTTACTAGAGCTCTTTACACATACTGGCCCCGCCATCACTTTCCCCCGGAAGTCCTGCTGCACTTGCAAAGTGACGGTCTGTTACTAGAGCTCTTTACACATACTGGCCCCGCCATCACTTTCCCCCGGAAGTCCTGCTGCACTTGCAAAGTGACGGTCTGTTACTAGAGCTCTTTACACATACTGGCCCCGCCATCACTTTCCCCCGGAAGTCCTGCTGCACTTGCAAAGTGACGGTCTGTTACTAGAGCTCTTTACACATACTGGCCCCGCCATCACTTTCCCCCGGAAGTCCTGGTGCACTTGCAAAGTGACGGTCTGTTACTAGAGCTCTTTACACATACTGGCCCCGCCATCACTTTCCCCCGGAAGTCCTGCTGCACTTGGAAAGTGACGGTCTGTTACCAGAGCTCTTTACACATACTGGCCCCGCCATCACTTTCCCCCGGAAGTCCTGCTGCACTTGCAAAGTGACGGTCTGTTACTAGAGCTCTTTACACATACTGGCCCCGCCATCACTTTCCCCCGGAAGTCCTGCTGCACTTGCAAAGTGACGGTCTGTTACTGGTGTGGGTGGGAGCGGGGTGGTTGGACTACCCCCGCTCCCCCAGGTAGTGGAAAGCTTAACGGCAAGTAGTTTCAGCTATCACCAAAATATATCTCCACTTTAGAGATCTTTAGGTTTGTTTAGTTAGGAAAAATACAAATTATTTCCAAATTTGTCATATTTATGTAATATATTTGTAATTTTAATAGCCAGAAACATTCACATCAGAACCAGTTGAAAATCTCCATTGTTGTTTATCAGTACCATTTTGAATTTTTTTTTATTTCAGTTTACCAAGAAAGAGTGATGTTGAGAAGAAAGTGGATATTGTTCAGTATGCCCAGAGGACCAGGCAGCTTTATGTTCGCTTATTAGCTCTTGTTAAGTGGGCAGCAAGTGCTTCAAAAGTGGATAAGTGCAATGTTGGTATTTCATTTTTGTATTTTTATTATTGGGCAGCAAGTACAGTACTTCTAAATTGGATAAATAGAAGAATATGAGATATCAAAATAATAAAATAACCAGAAAATTTATAAATGTCCATTCTTTTTAAGTGTGTTTTATAATCTTGAAGGTTTTTGCTGTTCCATTTTCATGTCTTGTATGAAACATTGCATTCGCTTGAGTAGTTCATTTGATGCATTTATTTTGCAGCACATTATGGCATTACTGGAAAAGCAAAACAATCTCTTCACTGACACAGCCGACAAATTGTATCACATAACTAAAGGAGACCTTGTACGAGCACGCTTGCCTCACTTCCATATTCCTGCTGCTGTGGAAGTTCTTACAACAGGTGAGAGATGATTTCTTTCTTATTTGGTTAGGCTTTTATTCCCCATGACAGTTAAGATAGTGATGTGCGTTACTGATTTACTCTGGCTTGAGTTGTCTTTAAAATGAAAAATATGAAGTTATGATTGAAACAATAGAAAGCTTTCTTTAGGAATACTTAGTGTAGGATAAATGCCTTGGTATATGTATGTATGTATAACTGAATAATTGAGATTATCTAGATTCAACTTAATTCTCATAAAATTTCTGTTGATTCTTTTGATTGAAATCTGGTGCTACAGTAGGTTAAAAGATTAGGAATAGATTTTATTTCTGGGTTATCTATTATAGTCGTTGATTTAATTGATTAAGATAGTAGTTGTTGTTTTCATAAGTGTATTGGTTAGTATTCATGGAGACTAAATTTTTTTATCTTTAATTTTGGAGTTTTAAGTGACCTGAAGTTGTATTTCATTACGATATCTATTTTTTATTAAAAATTGGCTCTTGTCGATGCTGCTCCATCAGTCCAGGTTCAACTAGCTTCTGAAAGAGTGGGTTCCTCCTACAAGGTAATAGGTTACTTAATTTACTTACTTTGATGGCTGGTTTTCCGGTCCCATACAGCATGGGAACCCCACTCTCTACAGGACCTCCACTGTCGTTTTGCCTTATTCGTTCAGAGTATTTAACGTTTCATGTCTCATATTCTTCATTTACTGTTAAATCGTCACTGTCAAAAGACTCATGAAATAAGAAAGTCTTCAGTTTCATCTTGAAAGCCTTAAGGTCTTCAATCATTCGAATGTTTCGTGGGAGGTTATTATATAGTCTTGGGGCTGCATATTTAAAGGCTCTAGAGCCTAAAGTAGACATATCTAGGTTCCAAGATAACCACAGATTACTTGTATACAGTCAGCCTTCGTTATTCGCTGGTTCTCTCTTCGTTGATTCAGTCATTCACAATCCATCAGCAGACACACGTGAGCAACAACGCTGATTCAACATTTTCAGTTTCGCTTTTTGGAAGCAGTTGCTTCGCGTTCTTATCGCCTGTGGTAACAAAAAGGAAAGATCCTGTAATAGGCAGAAAATAACACAGTTATTCTATCGGCCTTCTTCATTCCAGGGAAAAGGAATATGGTAGTAGATCAGTTGAGCAGGACCTAAATCATTGGTGGAGAATGGTCTTTTGAGTCCCCAGATAGTTTCAAGAATAATAACTTTGTGGGGTTATCCAACCATCAAACTATTTGCAGTATCTCTAAACACAAAGTTACCCGTTTACTGCTCTAGTTCCAGGTCCAGCAGTGCTTGAAGGTGTGTTCCAGCACCCCTGGGACGGCCTCACTGCTTGAGCTTTTCCACCGTTCTGCCTACTAAGGAAGGTACTCAACAGGGTAAGGGAGACACCCAATCTTGTGATGACTGATAGCTCCAATGTGGCCACACCAGGAGTAGTATTCAGACCTACTTCATATTCTGGCAGAGATCCTGATGGAGCTCTCGCACTTACCACAACTTCTGCAGCAGCCCCGCAATAAGATCTTTAATGCTGCAGTGGATTCCCAGCAGCTTCACTTGTGGAGGTATCCAGAATCTTCTCTCTCAGAGGACTTTTCACAATAGACGGCTCAGAAGATGTCTGGATACTTCTAAAACTCCTCGACAACAGTCAAATAGGCCAAGTAGCCCGTCTTCATTTGTTGGTGTCTTGGGAGGAGTATCTCTCCGCTTGAAGCCTCTCTGCCAATAACTGCTTGCTTCTTGTTCTACCTCTGTAAGGAGAAATTCTACTCCACTACTGTGATAAAAGGCTATACCTCGGCCCTGAGCCAAGTCTTTAAACTTAAAGGGGTCGATATTTCTTTAGAAGAGATTTCTTTGCTCATACGAAGCTTTTAGCCGACTTGCCCTACAGCTTGGATTGTTGTTAAGGTTCTAAGCTCTTTGAATGGGGCTCCCTATGAACCTTTGAGACACATGTTAGACAAGGACCTTACCCTGAAGATGGTGTTACTCCTTGCCATAGCCTGTGCCATGGTCTTTCTTTTAATGTCAGCCATTCAAGGGGCTGGAGGGAGGTCTCTTTCTGGGCTTCGTTTCTAACTTTGTTGTTAATACCCAGAACCCGTGAAGAGCATCAAACCCAGGGGGGAGGAGAGAGAAGATCTACTATCGAGTAGGTTGGTATTGTTTACCCACCAACCCATGTCTCTTTTGCTCTGATGCTATCGGAACTCAGAAATCCAGAAGATGGCTGTGCTTAGACCAGTAGGTTTTCACTTGCCACTGGAGAGAACAAATGCATAGAAGACTGTGAGGTACCATATGTTCCAGGTAGGTTAGGTGCCCTAAAGAGCATTCCCACAGGTGTGCTTACACCGAGTTTCGCTTCAGGAAGGAAGAAGGGATGTGCCACTCCCTTTAGTCTCTATTCTGTCTTGGGATGGTAAAACCCTTCCTGATATTTTATGGTGTTTACTTGCGTCACAAGATATGCCAGATTTTGAGATGGTTGCAGAGACGACTTTTCGTGATTTACCATATTACGATCCCCAGTTCATGACTAAACGATAGGAGCCTGTCTTGTTGTAAGAGAATGGTCTAACTGAGTCTGCTAGAACCAGCCAATCGTCTTGGTAACATAATAGATGAAGGCCGTTGGTGTGAGCCCAGGTTGAAACCAGGGTAAACTCTTGTGAACACCCTACTGTAGGTTCTGTGGACAGGCCGAAGCACAACACCTTGAACTGATATAGTTTCTCGTGAGGATGAATTTTAGGTACTCCCTTGATGTTGTATGGATCGGGATCTGGAAGTATACATCTTTGAGATCTAGTGTTATCATAAAGTCTCTTGGTCTGACAGCCTGTCTTACTGTATCTGCCATCTCCATCTTGAACTGGGTTTGCAGCACAAACCTGTTCAGGCCAGAGAGTCGATTACCGGTCTCCAGCCTCCAAACAACTTCTCCACAAGAAAGAGTTGAGCCTTGGGGTCTATCTAGGACCTCTTGGAGAGCGTCCTTCTCCAACATGGTTTGGACTTTTGCCTGAAGGGCTAGTTCCTTCGCTGATCCCTTCACAAAGGATCACGACAGCACTGTATAAATGAGTCATTGGAGGGGGATAGGGAATGAGCAGGATGTGGTACCCTGCATGGAGGATGGAGACCATCCAAGGTTTGGCCCTGTGGAACTCCCATCTCTGCCACCTGTGCTTCAGGCATCCTCCTACCAGTGGACAGGCAGGAGGAATGTCCCTCATAGTGGGAGCGACCACGTCTTACACTTATACCTCCTCTCCCCTTCGCACCCATGCCATGAAAGAGCTGCTTTGGGGCTTGCTTCTTAGTGGTGATCTGCTTAGAAGCTGTTGAACCCTCTTTCATGTCCCTGTCGATTGACAGTGGACGATCTTGGTGCAGAAAGTGCCGAAGAGTAAGGGAAAAATGTTACCTCCCAACGAGGGCCAGTTCGTCTGCTAGGTGTAGTGTCGTGGACAGGGGTACGAATGCACACCATAACTGTTAACCTGATAGGTATGTCATAGGGATATTTCCTGTAAGATTGTGCCTTCTCTACATCGGCATCAGTAAGAGTACAGAATGTCAGGCTCTTCATCAAATCAATCTTTTGAGGGGTGAGGTTGTCACCTACGTCGTCTCACAGGCTGTGTGACGAAGACCCAGGTCCCTCTCGATTTATCACTGTGTACGCCAGGTGACACGAAGATGCCTAGTGTCACGACAGAGCACTGAATTGCTACTTGAGGAGGACTCATCACTTTGTGTGCAGCATCACACCCTTCTCATTAACCTCAGTAGGATGAAGAAGGAAGTGTCCAGACAGTGTTCCTTCTGACTTGGTGAGGTTGCTTGTTTACCGATGAGACTTTGGTGAGTGCATACCTCAACCATCTCGAGGAAGAACTTGCAAGCTTATCTCTGTCAGAAGCCTTCTGGTGTGCTTGTTGTTGGACTTGGAGGTGAAGGTTGGATCTGAAGGTGTCAAACTACCTTTGCCCCTGAACATTAGACATTACCACAGGCCCTCAAGTGGCTGATCACTTGTTGCATAATGCTACCAGCTCCTTCATGGAACATAGTATGCATTCTGTCAAAAGGACCAAGTTTGGTATAAGTCTTGAGGAGAGGATGAATAACTGTTTTTTCTATCTCTTGTTCCCCTGTCAAGGGGGTGCCGTAGTAGCAACTGATATACACTGGTCGGTCGTCTGATTCTGGTGAGTTACACAACGAGCACCTGAGTTGCAGATTACGTCTGCCAGAAAGCAACACTTCCAAAGGGGAGGATGTTTGGAGTTTTACCAACTTTCTCTTGATGTGCCTCATTTAACACTCCCAACATCCTCTCCTTGTTAGGGAGATAGGTTTTCCATATCCTTGTGTGGCTTCCATTTAAATTATTATTGGACAATGCCCTAACAGCTTTTACATTTCTATGATTAGCAGTCAGGAGGTTGTTGGAATTGCCTTCTTTTCTCCCATATGGGACCAGGAATGATGTCTTGTTCAGGTAGGCAAAGAACTTTCCAGTTTACTTTTACGGGACTACTTCTCACCAATAAGTTTCCGTTTTAAAGGACAAAGGTTTGTACTGTTTATGTGTTGCAGCAAATAGATTTTAAAAGGAATTGCTATTTTTCCTAGTTATGGTTACCCGAGTCCTTTGAATTAAATTTCCTACCTCAACCATCTCTCTCAGTCCTAGACTTACTGACAAATGTGTCTGCTCTGTAACTGGTGGGCGAGCATGATTTCCCTCTTGCCCTACCTTTCATTACCAGTTACCTTGCTAATGATTCAATGGCGGATTCAGTGCTGCTGGAGCCATGTTGTATCCCTATTTGAATTTGAAAAATACAAATTAATTTGAACATTTTACATTTCTTGTGTTTATTAGTATAGGCGAGTTATCTGTGTTTATTTTCTATTTCTCCTCAGGAACATATGACAGACTTCCAATGACAATTAGGCAGCGTATCTTGCCTCCTGATCCCATCACAGCTATTGAACGCAAGCAGACACTAGGCAGATTGGAACAAATAGTTCGTCATCGGTTGGTAACTTTTGAGCTTCCGCCACAGATGAGAACATTAAGGGTAAATATTTTTCCTTTGTTTGGAGTTACTTGTTGATAAAAGATAGAGTAACCAGACCACTTTTCTGTAAAGGAGCTATTTCTCTTTATGTAGTGTACTGTATAATGAAACAAAATTTGTTCCTACACAAATAAAATCTGTCATCCTTCAGCAATTTTATTGTGGCCGTTAGAAATTAATGAGGTTATCATAACTAGCAGCAGGACACCCACCTGTCACTCTGCATGACTAACACTTTTGACTTTTACAAGCAGTACACTCCTACTCTGCTTGCTTCTCAAAATTTTGCCTGTTTTAATATTTTGCTCTTTCTTCCCAGAATAAATGGATAAGTGGGTGTCTGGTAAATTTGGATAGGTTTAATAAAAATTACAAGGATATATGGTTGTCTCTGGTAGAGCTGAAAGAAGGTTGACAAGTTTGTGCAAATCTGTCATTATTCCTCATCATTCTCGTGCCTTTTACAGGGGTTGGCATGACTGTGCGCTGTCTTCCCCTGTATAATGACAATGACTACCTCATCCTAAGGAAGCTGGCCTTCCTTAGGCATTGCTGGTGCCCCATTGGCGGAAGAATTTTTTTTCTGCTGCCAGGACACTTGAGACTATCCCTGCTGTGTCTTCCCAACTTCAACTTCCCCTTCGGAGGCGCTGAAGGTTGTAGCACCTGTTGCTTCGAAGAGGTCTGGCGCCTATGGGTGCGTCATTGTGCTTCCAAGTCCTCAATCCTAAGAAGAAGCATGGGCAATCCTCCTCGTCTGTCATGTCTTCATCAGTTTCTTCAGATGTTGATGCTTCTTTTTTTTTTTAAGAAGAAATCATTGAAGAGGTCCAGGATGTCTGATCGGGAGACTAACCCATCTCTGCTCACTTATATGTGAGAGACAGTATGGTATTGAGAACCAAGCCTAATGTTTTTGGTTTGAGGATACTGTAGTGCTACATAAATTGCATAAAAATCACAATTAAACAAATTCTTAATTTCACTGCCAAGTTACAATCTCCCTTCCATTCCTCTTCAGTGTTTGACAGTAGAATGCTCCTTTTACCCAGGACCCACTACAAGTGGGACCTACTACAAGTGGGACCTGCTTTTACCTAACCGTTATTTTCACCAATAGCGAGTTTTATTAATTCCAGGTTTCTATTAGATTATGGTATTCAAAGGAAGTTTATAATAACATTTTTTTCTTATGCTTGGTGTAATTTATCCCAATTTGTGTTAGAATATGTGAAAAGTTAAAAAATTATTCAGCGTGCATCCAAAAACAGGTCCTATCCTTGACTTCGGTGGGTGTTGTTATTAAATTTAGGTTTACCGTCACGATACTTTATGATATATTTATTCGTTAACACTATTTATTGACAAAACCTATATCTGAGGGAAAAATATTGGTTAGTAAATAAGTTTGGATTCACATTACTTGGTAACCATTTGAAAACAACGATGATATTCGGACAAAAATACTTCTGACCAATCAGATGTCAGGAAATTTTCCGAGCTAAAAGGGCACAAAACAGAAGGGTAGATGGAGATGGTTTGGGCACGCTCTTCGCACTCCCCAAGAGAGGTTAGTTCACCAAATGTTTTACTGGGCTCTACAAGGCACTAGATTAATTTGAAGACACAAGCCTACATGGCCTAGGACTATAAAGCATGAAGTAGGAGATGATGAATGGAGAAGTATTGAATTAAAAGCTCAAGACAGAGACGACTGGCGAAATCTTAACAGAGGCCCTTTGCGTCAATAGGCGTAGGAGGAGCAGATGATGATGATGATGAAAAGGGCATACCTGCGAGTCAGTGCAAATCTGCCTTGCTAAAATAAATTAACTATAATGCCTCTGGCATCCCTATACACAGATAATTTGGAGGTTGGAAGAAGTCATCACCTTTGCACCTGTATAGGACCAGGTGCTCTGATAATTTCCAGGAAAGTTGACCCAGTCAGTAATTTGAATCAGAGACTTCCTCCTTGTTAAGAATAAATTGCCTATTAAAGGATAATATTATGTATTCATGTAGGAACACTGAGGGTTGGCGGGATTTCTCCCAACCCTCAGTAGTAATAACAATTATCAGTTTTAACCCTTTTACCCCCAGGCTATTTGGAACTTTCAAACCCTTAACCCCCAGGGGTTATTTTTTTTCAAGCACATTTTGCAGTATATTTTTTTAAATATCTCTAACAGCCTTAATTTTTGTCTTAGAGAGGTCAGGTTGGTCTCATTCTCTTGGAAAATGCCTGAAGTTTCTCAAAAAATTATAAGAAATACGCAAAAAAAAATGTAAATAGCAGTTTTTTGCAAGGACGTACCGGTACGTCCATGGGGGTAAAGGGATGAGTTTTGTTAAACGTACCAGTACGTCCTTTTGGGGGTAAAAGGGTTAATTGTCGTTCAAGCCCCGCTGAAGACATACTCCTATTGAAGAACTCAGGTTTGTATAGTAAGGAAGAATAGAAATTACTCTAAAGATATTGTATATTCTGCTTTATTCTGAAATAATGAATAATTTACTCTATTACTGAATTCTCTTTTCAATTTAACGTGTCAAATACTGAAGCATGAATACTCGATTACCAGATTGAGAATGGTCGTGTCAGGTTCATTGTGGATCATGAGTTTGAGGTGAGCTTAACCCTAATGGGAGATGGAACATCAGAACCATGGAGGCTCTTGGAAATAGAAATTCTTGTGGAGGATAAGGAAACGGGCGATGGAAAACCCCTTGTTCATCCAATGCAGGTTTGTCACAAGAATTTCCTTTAATGGTTGAAGAAGTATTTGTTATATAACTTTTTTTTGTCTAAATTTAAGCATATTTATTTTACGGGGATTTTTTCCAGAAATGGGTTTCAGCTAAAGAATATTTTTGTGGTTGTTGCAATTCTGAATGTTGTGTGACACTTCTTGTGTATTGTATGTTACACTATATTCTAGATCAGTGGTCCCCAACCTTTCAAAAGGTGCGGGCCACACAAAGGATTGAAAATACAATTGTGGAAGAGAGAGTATAGTACATACATATATACAGTCCAGTATTTACACACTATATATCATCATGATCAGCTATTCCTAGTCCACTGCAGGACAAACGCCTCCAACGTATCTTTCCACTCGTGGCTGTTTATGGATTTTCCATGCCATTCTAATCCTGCAAGTTTGCTTAGCTCATCAATCCAGCGTCTTCTCTTCCTTCCCCTGCTTCTTTTGCAATCTCTAGGGAACCATTCTGTTATTTTTAATGTCCATCTATTATCTGTCATTCTCATTATATGTCCTGCCCATATCCATTTCTTTTTTTTACATGTTTGAATATCCTCTAATTTAGTTTGCTCTCGTATCCATGTTGATTTTTTTCTGTCTCTTAGTGTCATACACATCAATATTCTTTCCATAGCTCTTCAAGTTGTAATTAACTTATGTTCTAAGGCATTAGTAGGACTCTTAAGTTTCTAATGCATAAACTAATATTGGTAGGACAGTCTAATCAAATACTTTTCTTGTTAGAAAATGTGGCATTTAACTTCTCATAATCTCGTTTTGTTTACCAAAAGCTCTCCATCCCATGGTTATCTTTCTTTTGATTTTATCTTCATCTCCTATGGAAACACTTACTGTACCGTCTTTCCTAATTACGTATATTCATTAACAATCTCTAGAGGTTCATCCGTAACCCTTATTTGATATCTCTGCTTTTTCATTGAACATTGTCTTAGTTTTTACTCATTCGTTTTCAGTCCTACATTTCTGCTTTCTCTATTCAAATCTTCTATCATCATATGAAATTCCTCCCATGATTCATTAAACAGAATTATGTCATCTATAGTATTTATATACATGTTGATAATACAGTATCCTAGTAATAAAATGTCAACAGAATCACTAGTATGTTACTGTATATTATTATATCCTAAATCTTTTGAAAATCTTAAAAGAGACATTGCTTGAGTGTTTATTTGTTCCTACAAAAATACAAACCATCATCCTTAATGGGAGTAGGACTTCGGGAAAGATGGCACTGCCATTAAGAATTTACGAGCCACCTATTACTACCGGTAGATGGTGGGGAAGCCCTACCCACCTATTGGTCAGGAAGGCTAGAGCATTTGACATTTATTTTATTCTTGGTGCCTCAAATTTAGGCCATTTTGATTTTTTCTTTCTATTTCTAGATTAAAAAGATAACTGTGCTGTCATGGTTGTGTAATATTATTATTATTATCATTTTATTGTTATTATTACTAGCTAAGCTACAACCCTAGTTAGAAAAGCAGGATTCTACAATCGCAAGGGCTCCAACAGGGAAAAATAGCCCAATGAGGAAAGGAAATAAAGAAATAAAACTACAAGAGAAGTCATGAACAATGAAGATAAAATATTTCAAGTACAGTAACAACATTAAAATGAACCTTTCATATGCATACATACATCATATACCAAGGCACTTCCCCCAGTTAAGGGGGGTAGCCAACATCAAACAAATGAAACAAAAAAGGGGACCTCTCCTCTCCTCCGCGGTCATCTAAGGCACCGGGGGAAGCAGCAGGGCCTACCGGAACTGCGTCACAATCAGTCGCCATTCATTCCTATTTCTAGCACGCTCTCTTGCCCCTCTCACATCTATCCTCCTATCACCCAGAGCTTTCTTCACTCCATCCATCCACCCAAACCTTGGCCTTCCTCTTGTACTTCTCCCATCAACTCTTGCATTCATCACCTTCTTTAGCAGATAGCCATTTTCCATTCTCTCAACATGGCCAAACCACCTCAACACATTCATATCCACTCTAGCTGCTAACTAATTTCTTACACCCGTTCTCACCCTCACTACTTCGTTCCTAACCCTATCTACTCGAGGTACACCAGCCATACTCCTTAGACACTTCATCTCAAACACATTCATTTTCTGTCTCTCCGTCACTTTCATTCCCCACAACTCCGATCCATACATCACAGTTGGTACAATCACTTTCTCATACAGAACTCTCTTTACATTCATGCCCAACCCTCTATTATTTACTACTCCCTTAACTGCCCCCAACACTTTGCATCCTTCATTCACTCCCTGACGTACATCTGCTTCCACTCCACCATTTGCTGCAACAACAGACCCCAAGTACTTAAACTGATCTACCTCCTCAAGTAACTCTCCATTCAACATGACATTCAACCTCGCACCACCTTCCCTTCTCGTACATCTCATAACCTTACTCTTACCCACATTAACTCTCAACTTCCTTTTCTCACACACCCTTCCAAATTCTGTCACTAAACGGCCAAGGTTCTCTTGCGCGTTTGCAACCAATACAGTATCATCCGCAAACAACAACTGATTTACCTCCCATTCGTGGTCGTTCTCATCTACCAGTTTCAAACCTTATCCAAGCACTCAACCATTCACCTCTCTCACCACTCCATCAACAACCACGGCGACATCACACATCCCTGTTTCAGCCCCACTCTCACCGGAAACCAATTGCTCACTTCATTTCCTATCCTAACACATGCTTTACTACCTTTGTAGAAACTTTTCACTGCTTGCAACAATCTTCCACCAACTCCATATAACCTCATCACATTCCACATTGCTTCCCTATCAAATCTATCATACGCTTTCTCCAGATCCATAAACGCAACATACACCTCCTTACCTTTTGCTAAATATTTCTCACATCTGCCTAACTGTAGAAATCTGATTCATATAATCCCTACCCCTTCTAAAACCACCCTGTACCTAAGATTGCATTTTCTGTTTTATCCTTAATCCTATTAATCAGTACTCTACCATACACTTTCCCAACTACACTCAACAAACTAATACCCCTTAAATTACAACACTCATGCACATCTCCCTTACCCTTATATAGTGGTATAATACATGCACAAACCCAATCTACTGGTACCATGGACAACACAAAACACATATTAAACAATCTCACCAACCATTCAAGTACAGTCACACCCCCTTCCTTCAAATTAAGAGGAAGAGAATTAATATAGAATAGTGTGCCCGAGTGTACCCTGAGCAAGAGAATTAAATATTTTGAGGAAAAGTACAGGGACATGCAGCTGTTCACAGGTAAAGCTGCAAATATGTGGCAGTTTTTTTTTTTATCCTGCCATTCATCTGTTCATTTTTGAGGACCATGACTGTTTGCAATCATTCCCTCACTACATGTAGCTGTATAAGAAGAACCTGAACCTAAGGGAGTTGGTCTTCCATTGGCATTTCTTGTGCTCCTTCATCAGGAAAAGATTTTGCCACTGCCTGGACTTCTGAGGCTTTCCCTGCAGTCTTCCCAACTTCTGCTGCACCTGTGAAGCCACAGAAATGATTGGCATAAGTTGGTGTTGTCTTTGCTCATTTTGAAGGGGACCATTGTTGTTGTTTTCCAAGTGGTCAACCTTAAAGAAGCCTGGAGAAAAGTAGTAAGTGCACGTGTCCTCCTCCTTATTCTCCTCCTCTTCTACTTCATTCTCCTCCTCTGCTTCGTTATTTGTTAGATTCTTTTAATGCTATTGCGTCTATGATAGGGATGCACCGATACTAATGTTCTAAGCCGATACCGATACCTGTTACCTTCATATAACTGTTAATAAGGAGAATATAATATTGTTACTAAAATCTTATTAAAGGTTAAAAATTTAAATGGTTGTACAGAATGGTAAGGTTATATAAACAATTTCACAGGAATAAATTTTAACTAAGAAAGAACATCAAGTATAGTATTTAATCCCTGTTCAGATGTTCAGCTTCACTGATTGTCATACACCTGTTAAAGGGCTCGGGTTTGTATGGTTAAGAAAAATACAACTTTATATTTGTAATATCAGTTTCAGCTTACTATCTTCTATTACGTAACAGTGTACAATATGCTTTATTGTACGTATTTTATGTTTTATAACCGAGTTTTTATTTCTGTTTATGTAAGGTACATTCACTTATTTGATTATAAATGCACCTAAACTTGAAAGACATGAAAGCATATAAGTATATATGGTTAAATATAGCTCAGCATTTTCAGTCATATAGAAGAGTAAGTTGAAACTGATGTGGTCATGTAAATGAAGTTTTTTGTGTTCTATCAAGGCCTTGTTCTGTATGTAGTGTTATATAACTTTGAATGCTTCTGTTACCTAAGTCCCTTCAAATGTTAAGGTCTGACATGATCTTTACATTATGAAAAGAAAACTATCCATAATGTTTTTTTCCAGATTGCATTCATTCACCAACTTGTGCAGTCCAGAATACAAGATAATCCCAATCCTCTTCATGAGACCTATATGGTATTGCATGCCTTTTGTCAGGCCCTTCAGCTAGAGGTTCTTTGTGTACAGACCAAGAAGGTAAATGTGAAGTTTCCTTGTATAGTTTAGAAATTATAGCATAAGGTAGTACTTGGATTACTTTACAATACAAGGAATAAAATCTTAGATACAGTACGATGAGTAAAATAGGACCTAATATACAGTAGTATACAGCTTATTTTAGGTTACTTTTAAAGAGGCCTGACAGGCTGATGTGTCTCTGCATAGGGTGTTGGATAATTTAATGGGTTTGGCTATTAGTTCTCTAATGTTTTATCATGTCTAAATTCTTGAAAGGTGTTTTTTTTTCTGCATCTTTAATCAGTAGAAATATATTAGTGTTTTTGCTTGTTCCATTTGTCATTTTTATTTTTCTAATCATACCTGTGAAGTAATGCAATTAAAGTAAGCCATATTAAACTGTTTTCTAATCTGAATTGCCATATTTATTACTGGTAGTTATTGCTTTTGTTTTTATTGCTTGCAGGAATTGAATATTTTATTATGGGTTATTTATCTTTGTAAGAGTTTGTAAAGGGTATTTGCAAGTATGTACAGATAGGCCATCACTAATCCGGCAACTTGACGGCCTGGAGGGTGCCAGATAATCCATTTTTCTGGATTATCCTTCTATTACAGGTATTCGTCGACTTAAGACTGAGATAGGGACCGAGATGCGCTGTCAAAAAAGTGAAGCCTCTGTAGATTTTTTATGATGCATCATGATTCGGTAATCACTAAAGCCAGTCTTACTGTATAACATTATTTCCCTTTCTTGTTTGATAGGATATCATATGCTCTATTTAAGCATTTTTTATTCTATTTTTCAATTTTAAACGTCAAGAATCACTTAATATTTTGTTTACCCTTGGTTATTATCAGCTGATCTGAATGTCCCGTATCGTATCGAAAGATTTCACACGTACAAGTGGCATAATATTTTTATAATTTCTTAATTTATTCTAAATATCTTCATGGTGAATATTATATCAGCAGCACTATGTTACAGGGTATCACAGTTTTCATACAGTTCATTTATAGCCATTATTATTAGATATCATGCGAACACGTTCTCACTTTCTCAAGGTCACGCTACCGTATTGCGATTATGCGCACATACGATACAAATAACACAAAGTTGTTTATATAATTTTGAATTATTCGCAATCTATTAATAATGAATATTACAACAGCACCGATATGTATTAGTCACAGTTTCCATATTAAAACAAAATTGATATTATCATTACATAACCAATACTTGGTAAGATATCTGTTGCTGCAAAAGCTAACTTATACACACACGTTTGTTTGTTCGTAATGATCGGTGATGAAACGTAAACAAAGCAGTGGTTTTGGTTTTATGTTGCGTGCTTAGCAAAAGCATGACATAAAATTGTCTTTTTAATTTATTTTAGATTTTTAAGTATACAACAAAAGCTAGCCTATGCACTGATGGTTTTGTAGTTCACCAGTCATCTCATACAGCAGAAAATTCATTCTAATTTTACTTAATTTTCGACGTCGTCTTATGGTCCAAAATATACGGTATATTTCTGCTTGGGTAATGTACAAGTTTACTGTTTTCAACAATATTGCTGAAATACACTAAAATCATTTTCCTAAATCTGGTCTGTTGAAATGAGGGTGCGTCTTTTATTTGTTTACGTTGGAGACAGAGCTGCCAACTGGCCAGTAGCGAAAATAATTGAGAAACAGTGCCGCCAACCAAGCGGCCAGTAGCATAAATATTTGAGAAACAGTGCCGCCAACCAAGAGTCCAGTAGCGAAAATATTTGAGAAACAGTGCTGCCAAGGAAGCGGCCAGTAGCGAAAATAATTGAGAAACAGTGCCGCCAACCAAGCGGCCAGTACTGTAGCGAAAATAATGCTGGATAACTGATGTCTCTGGATTATAGATTGCCGGATTAGTGATGGTCAACTTGTACTTAGAATTGATGCCGTAGCTGTCAGTTTCTTTTATTTTGTGAAATAAATTTTTTATTCCAATATAGTGAATTGTTTCCTCTTTTTATCTGGGCATCAAACTTTCTTCTTTAATTATTATATGAATTTAAGAGTACTGTATAAACATAACTGTTTTGATTTTGATTCAAGTCATTTGTTTCATCAGCTTCTTGAAGACAGATTAGACTATCACATCCGCATTGAAGAATACTTGCAAGGGAAGTCGTTCACTCTGACTTATTGGCGAGAATTAGCTCAGCGCGATCCATTAGCTCAGCTTGGTTATCGACTTACGGTTCAAGTTGATCCTACTGAACCATCAAAGCCTCTCATGGTTCTTCACACACCATCTTTAAGTTCAAAGGTGAGTGAGCATATTCAGTTAAATTTTTTTTCTTTTTTTCTAAGGAAGTGGTGTACTGATTGTAATATCAATACCTTCATTTTTCTTAGATTTCGGGTAATATATATTTTTAATATACTCTGAGATGAAATTTTTTGTCTCTTCCGTTAATGTTATTATTGCAGGTCCACCACCAATATTCCGGAACTTTTGGTTTTAGAACGTTGCTGGATTAGCAATTGTGCCAGATTATGAGAGTTCATTTTGTAACATCAGATTGGCAAATAATACATGTCATTATACTTGTAACTTACTAATTATACATATGCTATGCTTCTTAACCCTTCTACCCCCAATGGACGTACTGGTACGTTTCACAAAACTCATCCCTTAACCCCCATGGATGTACCGGTACGTCCTTGCAAAAAACTGCTATTTGCAATTTTTTTGTATATTTTTTATAACTTTATGAGAAACTTCAGGCATTTTCCAAAATGATGAGACCAACCTGACCTCTCTATGACAAAAATTAAGGCTGTCAGCGCAATCTAAAAGAAAAATATTGCAAAACATGCTTGAAAAAGAAAAAACGCCTGGGGGTTAAGGGTTGGAAAGTTCCAAATAGCCTTGGGGGTAAAAGGGTTCAATACTGGATTTTTAGAAACCAAGTTAGACAAAAAATGTAATGTAAGTGATTGGATTTAATACAGTGGAATGAAAATTCAAGCTTCTTATCATATGCATTTGGTCATGTGTCTTGTCCTCAAACGTGTGCCTCTCTTACTGAGAGATTGCATTGATGAAGTCACTCTGCTTTAGCATGGAACATTATTTTCTGTGTTGAAACCTTGTGACAGGCAAGATGGCTAAAGAAATGGAGAATAGTTTTTTTCTTCAGTCTGACTTAATGTTTCTCAATTACTTTTCCTATTTCTTATGAATTCAACCTTCTTCATATATTATCAACTGTCTCCTTCCTACCTTACACTGTACTGTCCAACCTCTCTTCCTCTTTTCACTTTCTATATTATTGGAAATGATAGTTACTGGGATTGGGGTTATTTTCAAAACAGATTGTGGGTTCTTAAGTCATTTTGTCAACTAATCAATGTTTAGACCAAAGAAATATCAATGCTGCATTCTCATAGTTAGGAATGGCGGAGAAGGATTGAATTGGATCGGTAACAGGAAATTAGCTGACCTTGAGTATGCTGATGATGCTGTCCATGTTAGCAAAAAGCCTCAGGACTTACAAAGCTTGCTGACCAGAATGCATGAATTTCACAAGAGTTTGGCCAGAAGATAAATAGAAAAAAGACAGAGATGATGAGAACAGAATATGCAATGAAAGATGAAATATCATTGTAAGGAGAAAGGATTAATGAGGTAGAATCATTTAAATATTTAGGAACTATGATCCCTAAGACAGGGTCTTTAGAATTGGAGTTTAATGAAAGATTGAAAAAAGCAAATCAGACAATGACTAGGGTAAGTAAAATTTGGAAATGAAATTGCCTGAAATTACATATAAAAATCAGGCTATTTATCAGTTTAGTGAGATCGGTGTTACTGTATGGTCATGAGTCGTAGTATGACAATGAAACTATATTCGACAGGTTTAGTAGATTTGAGAACAAAGCCCTCAGAAGAATATTGGGAATTAAATAGCAGGACAGGATTAGAAATGAAACTATAAGAGAGAGTACTCAAGTGCCATATGTAGATGAGATCAAGGTGAGGGGTAGATTGAGATGGTTTAGGCATGCTCTTTGCACTCCTCAAGAGAGATTAGTTCACCAAACTTTCAATTGGGCTCCACAAGCCACTAGAAGAGTTGGAAGACCCAAGCCTACATGGCTGAAGACTATGGAGCGTGAAATAGGAGATGATGAATGGAGAAGTATTAATTTAAAAGCTCGAGACAACGGACGAAATCTAACTGAGGCCCTTTGCATCAATAGGTGTAGGAGGAGATGATGAAGATTCCCATATTGATATGCGGACTATTTCTTTGAAAAACTGGCCTTTGGGTTCCGGAAGTGGGTTGTTGTTTAGAGATAAGACTCTAGGCATTCTGTCCAGTTATCCTGCTACCATCATTAGAGTAGGGATAAATGTATTATTGAAATGCTCTTAGTCTCATTAAGTGGATTTGGCATAAAGTTTAGCCACTAATCATGATAGTACCATCCCCTCAAGGTAGGGTAGAGAGTGAACATTTTGGAACCAGTTCTCATTGGTGTCATGGGGCCAATTTTTTTTAACCTTGATTAGTTTTGGTTTGCCAAATCTTAGAGTGTGAGAGAGGGAGAAAGAGATATAGGTTAATTGTTCGTAGCAAGTAAGACTACTGTATTGGAATAACTGAAGGTTTGTGTATCTTTCATTTTGTTTATACAGCTGAGGAAGGTAGCAAAAATCTATCTGCAAGGCGTGACACACAGGTCCTTAGATACATTGTCTTTGGGCCCCGTGTTGGCCGCTTAGTAAGTGGTCTAGCTACCTTAGCTCCTTTATAGGAAAATTAGCAACCGGTCGAGGGCAAAGGTTTCGGTACTAGCCTTGGATAGATGCCAAGGAATGATGGGCCTTTTCTTTTATTCATCTTCCCCTCTCCTAGGTTACAGCATCCAAAGTCCTGTTAGTTGGCTCCCATTGACTATAGGCAAGCTCCATTTTCCAAGTTGCCTGCATATAGATTTATGATTATATATTCCGATGCATCCCCAAACTCCTGGCGAAGGGGTGTTGTGTTGCCTAGGTCTGTGTATAACCACAAACCTATTGTTTGTACATAGCTTAGATGTAGTCAAAGTGGTTCCCTACTCACTAACTGTTATTGCACGAGGCTTCGACCTTTCTGGTATTGTCAAACCAACGATATCACGAGGTGTCAGGATACCCATCCCAAGTTTCTATAAGCTTGTGTGTAACAATCCAGGGGCAAAAATTTTCAGCTAGTTGAATTGACTTCAACCCACATACAGTAGATATTTCTCCTATGTAAAGAACGAAGATTTGTACCGGGTATTCGTATAGGAGCAAATGACAAATTTGCGAGTACTGTAATTTGTATTTTTCCTAACTATACAAACCTGAAGTTCTTTACTCATATTTGTCCCTATTTGTCCTGCCAGCACCTTCCACCCAGCAAGTCCAGCTTGCAATCAAAAGTGGTCTCGGTAGCGAGTGTACATGTGGGCCGGGCTTCCTCCCGGTAATCCAGTACTTTCAGGAGGTGTTGTTGAGACCTTGTTAAAAGTTTTTATGGCTATTGCACTAGATCATGCTGAATCTTCTCCTTTGTAAAAAAAAAAAACTTCAGTTTTGTAGTTAGGAAAAATACAAATAACTTCCAAATTTGTATTTTTTTAATATATTTTATGCTGTAATTGCAGTTACTTGTTGAGGGTTAACATTAATCACAGAGATAAATATATTGATATACTGTACTGTATGCCTTTTATTGTATTTTAAACAATCATATTCAAGAAAAAGGAGCTAATTATGATAACTATTTCAGGAATCAGAAATTGCAGAAAGAGCCATTCGAAGTGACCATCTTTCAATTGAACGCCTTCTGGTCCATACCATATATTTGAGGACCAAAGCGCGACTCTCTGACCTTAAGCAAGACTTAGATTCTAAGTTGGGTGCAGATGCAGAAAAATGTAAGTTCTGTATGATCATATTTTAACTAGAGCAGTAGTGTCTACATTTTCTCATCATTTCTTGGTATGTTTCATTATAGATTTTAACAAAAGCATTTTAATGTTCGGAAAAATCTGTTCATACACCAATACAAACCTTTGTTATTTATAAGACTAAAAGCCTTTAGCGAAACTGGAACGGGCATTAAGATTAGATGAGTAAGTTATAAGTACTGATGAGTGGTGGGGAAGCCCTGTCTACCCATAAATCAGCAAGGCTGCCACATTTGACTTAGGCCACAGCAATACCCACAATTATTCCTATGCAGATACAACCTTTTGAGTCATTTGTATGGTGTTTACTCCTATGTTGATTCTCTATGACCAGAAAGAAAGAAAAGGTGCCTAACCAGTAGCTATATAATAAGCTACTAGGCAACTCCACTGCTGGGCAGTGCTATGAGCTGCTGTGAGCCAAGCTCCATTTCTCTCCTCTTGCCGCTCTACTATCATGACTTACTCACTCTGAATTATCGGATATGCGATCTACATAGATCCTTTTGTGATTTCACATGCATCCCTTGTGTCCAAGTTCCAGTAGAAGGATGACTTTTTGCTTTTGGAGATGTCTCTGTTGAAAGTGTCAAAAGTCTTCCTTCGTTCTCATCCGAGAACACCACACTCGAGTTGAGACTGCCATTTCAGCCAGTACTTAGGCAGCCCTGTTGGAAGGTTCCTACCTTTCTCTCACTCGTACATACGAGTCTTGTTTCCCTCGTACGTCTATAATAAAGTTCTATATTATTATTCCTAGATATTATTTCTGGCATAGCTGGAATCTAGCTATAGACTTTTTAACGCATGTTGTTAACGAACTCCTTTTATAAATATCTGTTAATTTCTGGAGTTACCCTCCTTGCATACTCACTGGACTAGGAGGATGACTTGTCAAAAGAAAGAACCTTCCAGTTTGGTTTTAGGGAACTTTCGCCCACCTTATATTAAAGGACAAAAGATTTGTACAGGATATGCGTAGGAACAAATAATAAATTTTTAAGTAATTTGTATTTTTTGTATTTTTCCTAGCTTTGCAAACCTGAGTCCTTTGAATTGCATTTTCCACCTCAAGCACCCCTCTCAGTCGTAGGTCTAAAGACAAAAGTGGCTATTCTGTGACAGGCAAGAGAGCATTAGCTTCCTCCTCATGTCACCTATTATTAACCAGTTACCCAGTTAATGTCTCAATGGCCATTCATGTTTAAAGGTTTAAAGCTCATTCATGCATGGCAGAGGCAAGGGAAAGAACAATGATTCATAGGGCTTGTAGACACTACTAGAAATTGTTGAACTTTATCGAGTCTTGAACCCCCAACCAACAGATTGGCGGGCTGAGACATATCCATTAGACTACCGCAACCCCAAAGAGAAGAGATCCTGTTTATAAATGACTCATATTGGTATTGTATAGCTTGGAAAATACAAATTACTTGAAAAATTTTAGTTTTTAGTATATTGCAACTTTACACTGAATACGGTAGAATACGAAAAATTTATCTAAATAAATAGAGCAGGTTCCTCGTAAACAGAAATAATTATAAGCCAAGAAACTAATCCGTATAATGTTTATAATGAGAGTTTTGTATTATTATTCCAGACATGATATTGTATGTTTTTTAGTACTGTACAAGTTTTCCTGTTTTCCCTTTTAGGTCAGCTAAGTGGTTCACCTGCAGTTCTACATGTACCTGTGCTGCAACCAAATCTTCGCTCAGAGCAATTACTTATTACTGTGGATACTCATACGGGGATACTTCTTCCCCACGTTCCCCAGTATGACAATTGTCCTATTATTGCAGATTTGCAACAAGCACTCAACCAGGATCGAAGTAAAGTAGAGGATCTCATATCTGAATTAAGGTATGGCACTTTAGTACATAGTTGTTTTACCATATTGGGGGTCTCTAATCTTACAAATAAGTATTAATCATATCAATATCTGATTTGACAGATCTTTTCTCTTCCTTAATGTAGTTGAAAAATATTTATTAAAATCTATGTGCTAAGGTCATTTTAAATTAATTAAAGAAAACCCTCCAACTTTTTTATTAGCTCTTTATACTTTTCGATGGTATAGATATAGGACATACACAAAGATCTTACTAAAGTAGTGGCATCTATTTGTCTATGATGGCAATTTCCCCAGTATTGGGAGGTAGGCGATATAAAAAAAAACAAAAAAAACAAGGGAATTTTTCTTCTCATCGTTCTTTTTTGCCTGATGATGGACTCAGCTGAGTTTGGCTGGTACTGTTATGCTGCCACAGCCCACCCTTCCCCTTTTTCCACCACAAAAAGCTTTAAAGGCAGACTCAGCAGTCGAGGGGGCAGCAGAGTCTATCGGAATTGCGTCACAATCTGTTTCCATTTATTTCTATTTCTATCACGCTCTTTTGCCTTTTTCACATCTATCCTCCTGTCATCTAGGGCTTTCTTCACTCCATCTATCCTGCCAAGCCATGGCCTTCTTGCACTTCTCTAATAAACTCTTGCATTTGTCTCTTTCTTCAGCAGACAGCCATTTTCCATCCTATCTACATGGCCAAATCACCTCAATCCATTCATATGCACTCTAGATAATAATTAATTTTTTCACACTAGTTCTCACTTTCACTACTTTTGTTCTTAACCTTATCCAATTGAGATAAACAAGCCATACTCCTCAGTTACTTCATCTTGAACACATTCAATTTCTGTGTTTCGCAGTCACTTTCATTTCCTACAACTTCAATCTGTACATTATAGTTGGTACAATCGCTTTCTATTACAGAATTCTCTTTACATTCATTCGTAACCCTCTATTCTTCACCACTCCCTTCACTGCCCCCAACACTTTACAGCCTTTATTCTCTCTCTGATGTTAGGTGTAGGTTGGCCAGGGCACCAGCCACCTGTTGAGATACTACCATTAGGGAGTTATGGGATCCTTTGACTGACCAGTCAGTACTACATTGAATCCTTCTCAATGATTATGGTTCATTTTCCCTTTGCTTATACTTACACCGAATAGTCTAGCCTATTCTTTACAGATTCTCCTCTGTCCTCATGTACCTGACAACACTGAGATTACCGAACAATTCTTCTTTATACAAGAGGTTAACTACTGCACTGTAATTATTCAGTGGTAAGGGTAGAAGCGAATCTAGCTATGGTAAGCAGCTCTTCTAGGAGAAGGACACTCCAAAATCAAACCATTGTTCTCTAGTCTTGGGTAGTGCCATAGCCTGTGTACCATGGCCTTCCACTGTCTTGAGTTAAGAGTTCTCTTGCTTGAAGGTACAATCGGGCACACTATTCTATCTAATTTATTTTACTCTTGTTTTGTTAAAGTTTTTATAGTTTATATAGGAAATATTTATTTTGATGTTACTGATTTTACAATATTTTATTTTTCCTTGTTTCCTTTCCTCACTGGGCTATTTTCCCTGTTGGGGCCCCTGGCCTTATAGCATCCTGCTTTTCCAACTAGGGTTATACCTTAGCAAGTAATAATAATAATAATGATAATAGTAATAATAATAGTAATAATAATAATGATAATAATAATCTGCTTCCACTCCATCATTTCCAGCAACATAGAACCCAAATACAGTACTGATCTACTTCCTCAAATAACTCCATTCAACATAACATTCAATCTAGCACGACCCTCCCTTCTTGTGCATCTCATAACCTTCCTTTCTCCCACATAAACTCGCTACTTCTTTTTCTCACATACCTTTCCAAACTTTGCCACTAATCGACATAGCTACTCCTCCAAGTCTGCAACCAATACAGTATTATCTACAAACAACAATTGATTCGCCTACCTCTCATGATCACTCCTCTATCTGCTTCAGTAGCCGACCAAGTACTCTAGTATTCACCTCTATTACTGCTCCATCAACAAATAAAATAGACAACCATGGTGAATTCATGCATGCCCAGTCTCAGCCCCACTCTCACTGAAAACTATTTACTTAATTTCATATTCTAATATATGCTTTACTGCCTATATAGAAACTCTTCACTGCTTGCAACAATCTTCCTCTAATTCCATATAACCTCACCACATTCCACATCGCTTCCCTATATACTTTTCAAAATCTTTCTCCAGATCCATAAATGCCACATATAGCTCCTTACCTTTTCCTTAATATTTCTCGCATATCTGCCTAACTATAAAAGTCTGGTCCTTACATCCCTTTTCCTCTTCTAAAACCACTCTACACTATTATCCCTAATCTTATTGATTAACACACTTCTATATTATTTTCCAACCACACTCAACAAACTAAGGCCTCTATAATTACAAGATTTATGCTCTTTTTCCTTACCATTGAATAGTGGAACAACACATGCACAAACTCAGTCCACTGGCACCATCGACAACATAAAACATATTAAACAATCTCCCCAACCATTGTAGTACAGTCACGGGTAGGGGTATAGTACAGTAAAACCTCCTTATCATCTATCAACAGTCTTTATGTTTTAAACCAAACCGTGGCTACACAATTCTGCTGATAGGTGATTTAAACTCTAAGGGTATTTTTCCAATTGTACATTAAAAGTAGAATAAACGACAGTGAAGGTACCATACTATAATAATATAATATACTGCAGTACATTAAAGTCTTATATGTTCTGGCATTATTGATCTCTCTCTCTCTCTCTCTCTCTCTCTCTCTCTCTCTCTCTCTCATACTGTAATAATATAATATATTGCAGTACATTAAAGTCTTATATATACTGGCATTATTGACTCTCTCTCTCTCTCTCTCTCTCTCTCTCTCTCTCTCTCTCTCTCTCTCTCTCTCTCTCTCTCTCTCTCTCTCTCTCTCTCTCTCTCTCTCTCTCTCTCTCTCTCTCTCTCTCTCTCTCTCTCTCTCTCTCTCTCTCTCTCTCTCTCTCTCTCTCTCTCTCTCTCTCTCTCTCTCTCTCTCTCTCTCTTTTCTATAGAAGTTAGGTTAGTTTAAGCACATGGGGAGGCAAACTAGAATTCCCACCAACAAAAGAAGGTTCGCTTTCCATCTTGAGTTTGAATGAACTAAAAATTACTTTCTTGGCTGTTATGAGAAACGAATGGAAGTCTATTTTTTATATAGTAGAAGTATTATCGCTATTCAGTGCACTGTGTACAGTAGTCTGGTTTCATAAACACTAACTGAACCATATTTCCTGACGGGAACTGTGATATTTCTTACCCCTCACAAAGGTTATTTAAAATCCAGTGCTTTCCCTGTGTAGAAATGCTAATCAGTCGAGCATTTAAGTTTAAACTAACTTAAAATGTAATAAATACATGACAATCTGGAAGGATGATGTCTTAATGAAGCCAATGCGATGGAGAAACAGATGACCGGAAACCTCTTAGTGTGCTATTTATTATTAACTGCTAGATTGGCTCAGTACCCTATCTGGGGGGCTTCTACCTATTGAAAGGAAAGGAAAGAAAAATGTTTTATAAAATATTTTGGGGTAAAAGTTGATAAAACGAACTTCTGGGGAATTATTATTACTATAAGGAGAATATTTACAAGCCTAATAAGTCAAGCTTGACTCTTACACAGCTAGAGAAGAAGCAATACATCAGAGGAAGGAGGTTTATAGAAATAATATAATCACATTCCTTGCTACTTTTACTCTTTGTTTCTCTCATGTTCTTATCCTCTTCACTCCATTCCATTTCTACCCTGTTTGCAATGTTTGTATAATCTCTTCCTCTGGATTTCTTGATAATAATAGGGTATTTGGCTTGCATATTTGACTATAAATAGGATATACATCAAAGGGTCTAGGGTTCAGTGGATCGGTCAAATTAATATTCAGTGAACTTGAATGCAATGTGTAAACTTACACCTATTTTGGAATTATGATATCGTCACCCTCATAAACTAACTGCCTAAGTCATTTTCTCCACTTGTTGGGAAATAAAAAAAACCTTCTCATTTCCTTATTCTTTATATCATTGTGTTGAGATTCAATTAACAAATTCTTCTGTTAAGAATTTGTGAATTGAAACGATATTGTGTTGACATTTATAATTGTATTCTAGATATTGGCTGATGATGAGGCGCACAGAAAAAACCCTGCAGCATTTGCCAGCTACGGCTCACGAAAGACTTCCTTTAATGTATTATGCAACACACCCATTAAATACCCTGGGGAAGCACAAGGCTTACATCACATTTCATAAGCACCCTGGTTATGTACTGGTAAGAGAAATATTCTTAAAGTGTTAACTTAACAAGTTCTTCCTAAGTGCAAAATAAATAAGAGATCAATTCCAGTGACTTCAGTCTTTGGCAACCTATTATCTCTCTTTTTTTTTTTTTTTTTTTTTTAAATTAAATCCACATATTGCTTCAAATCTATCTATGGCTCTCCCTCAAGAACGTAGCATAGGAAATTTTAAATGTCCACGCACACTCCCATGCTCATCTCTAACGTGGGAATCTACATTGCTGTTACCTTGGCCCCAACTGTTCCTGATATTTACACGTTCAATTTATTTCACGGGAATAAATTATGTAGCAGATAATTTCATATCTTTTCACAATCTTCTGTTGTTTCCACCATTCTTTGATGAAAATTTTATCCTAAGCAGTTTGTAAAGTCATGAATTAAGTATAACATTTTGGATGGGTTAAATGCATTTTCCATATTGTAGTGGATTATTTTTCACCTCATTTTAGTCTTACTGTTATAGAAGTGGAGGTTCATTTGAAAAAAGCATTCAAGGGCCAAACCCTGTGAGTTCATTTGAGATGAGAAACTTTACCATAACCTTGAAATTACTATAACCCCAATGAATTATTCATTGATTGGGTTAATCTTTGTTTAAAATATCCCTTACTTTCTTCCTTTGAGGTAACTAACTTTAGATTTAGTCATTGTAGGGAATTTTTGTATAGACACTAAATTACTGAAGAACAGAAAACCAGACAAGTTTAAAAGATAGAAAAGTGATCAATTTATAAGAAATGCCAAATATGTCTCTCCATACTGATATTTTTATTTCCGTTACATATTTGGTCCTACTTGAATACAAATAATCATCTTTTAATGGTTAAAGGACTCGGGTTTGCAAAGCTAAGAATTCCTTTAGAAATTTTTTATTTTGTTGTTACTCAAGTTTTACCATAGTGGATCAATCACTCCATTCCCTCAGAATAATGTTAAGTCCTTTAACAAGTAGTTTCTCTCAATTTTTGTCATATGATGATAAATCAGCAGTGATTGATTTGTTTATAATGTGATTTTCCATGATTGCTTTTTGCAGATTATTACATTAGTATTGTAATGCTTGTGGTTTAATAGTGAACAGATTTTATTGGAAACAAGATTTTTTTTTAGGTGACAGGCTTTGAGCATAGTTTGATGTACTAGTATCTTAAACTGATATTCTTTTTTTTATTATTCCACTTCTGAATATAATAAAAGATAAAAGTTACTGTTTGTATTATAATGAAGTGAGAGGTGGAATATGTGATGTGGAAAGTTTAATAATAGAAGTTTGGATATAGTGTGAATGAAATATCCTATTGTTAAAAGAGCAAGAGATCATGAAGCCTACATTACTCCTGCATTATTATATGCAGTGAAAACAGAGGCACTGACAAGGATACGTAAGAAGTTTTGAAGTTTTGGGTAGTTGGGACCAGATAATATTAGGATTCAGATGGCAATGGAAAAAGAGTTCTACGAACATTAAATTGTAGGTGGCTAGAAAATAGACTGATCTCAAATACTGGGAAGGTCTAGATTGGCAATTGAAAGAGATGTGGGAAAGGAGAAGATTAATGCCTGACTGAAGATTTCAGCAGGATAATAACAGGAAAAGTTGATGAAAAAAGTATGAGGATGATGATATATGGATTTACTAAAATTGTAAATTTACTGTACTCTAGAAGGGAATTTTTCTTTTTTTTCTTTATTGTGGGGTTTATGATTAAGAAGGATTTGTTTTTTTTAATGGAATGAGTGTTTAAAGTGCTTCAATATTTATGACATATTTTGGTTTGGTAGTTCGATGCAAATTTATTTTAGGGAAATGAACAGATCCCTTGTTTTAATAACAGATGACATAGCTTTTATCCTTTGGTAAAAGATTTTAGAGTTCAACGAGAAGGAAGGCAGTCCATGTGAGGTTGAGCAGTCTTTGTACTTCATGGTTGTCAAGCAGGCCAGTATTGAAGATAACCCAGACGACGATACTGTGGAAACGTCTATACCAAAGTCATACATGCGAGCATATGACTTGGAAAAGCTTGATTCATTTGTATGCACTCATGGACCTTCTACCAAAGTTGATGGTGAGTTATATTGATGAAAGTTATTAAAATCTATGCCAAATGTTTCATATTTAGTCTAAATTAAGAAAAAATTATTTTATGAATTGATAGATATTGCTGAATATATTAAAAAACTGCAAATAACAGTTGTAAAATAATGTTTCAAAATCAAAAGTCAAAGTTCTATAAATATCAAATTGATGTCTTAATATTTATAAGATATATGTTGTTTTCAGTCGTTGAACCTGGTGAACGAGCTCTTGGGGGTAAGCGGAAATTACAGCAGCGGTCAGAACCAGCTAGTAAACGTGTCAAAGTGCCTGCTTACTTCTTACCCGATGTTGCACAGTGTGTTGCAATGTGCGACATGAAATTACCTCTCATCCACCTATCGAGAAAGGTACAGTTATGTTATTTTTATAAGGGCAGTACTGTCAGTTTTGGAAAGAATATTTTATTATGGTTAATAAGCTTGAAATTAATATATACTGTAATCCCACATTTATTTTGGTTGTTACTTTCCAATGCCTCCCCCTGATAGGTGAAAAAACTTCAAAGTTGATACAGAAATCTAAAGTATATATTTTTTATAACTTAATTTTTTAAACTTTTATGTATCTGAGCTTTTATAAAATTTCCAAACACACTTATAAACCCTTGCTACACTCTAGTACTTTAAATTAAAGCTTACTTTCACTGTAGACACATCCTTATATATAAGGTACGGGGGAGGGTGGGCTGTGATACCCCTATCAATACCAGCCGAACTCGGTTGAGTCAGGCTGGGAGGAACGTAGAGAGGAGAGGTCCCCTTTTCTGTTTCATTTGTTTGATGTCGGCTACCCCCAAATTTGGGGGAAGTGCCTTGGTATATGTATGTATGCATTAAAGTAATAAGTGAAAATTGGAACACTCACTTGTAAAGCTATATGAACTTGGTTAATAATGATGATTAGCTGTGCACTACTGAAGTATGGAGATGATGACGATTATGAGGTGAATGGACCTATTACTGATTATATTGCATTGGATTTATAGCTGTGATTTTTTATTGTACAAATTTTTTATATTAATTTATTGTACTGTAATTGATTATATTTCAATGTGTATTAATGGATATTAATGGAATTTTATTTCTTACAGTTAAGAGAAAGGAATGTATTTAATACTGGAGAGCAAATTGAAGAAGGCGGGATGGGCGTTTTGTTAAGACTCATAGATCTTCCTACCAGTGAAAACCTGTCCAAGAGCACCATCATAGCGTTACGTAAACACCTGCTTTCGGCCTCTATTAGGACCCAGGTAATGGTTGCTAAATATAATGTTACTTATGATATAAGTGATGTAAATAGTATTGTTGTTGACTGTGATAAAATTAATTATGATTGAAAAACAGCCTGACTTATATATTCCTCATAATTCGAGGCTATAATTCTTTCTCCAGCATGTATCTTAACCCTTTTACCCCCAAAGGACGTACTGGTACGTTTCACAAAACTCATCCCTTTACCCCCATGGACGTATCGGTACGTCCTTGCAAAAAAATGCTATAAAAATTTTTTTTTCATATTTTTTATATTAAAAAAAAGAAAATTCAGGCATTTTCCAAGAGAATGAGACCAACCTGACCTCTCTATGACAAAAATTAAGGCTGTTAGAGCAATTTAAAAAAAATATACTGCAAAATGTGCTGGGGAAAAAATAACCCCTTGGGGGTTAAGGGTTGGAAATTTCCAAAGAGCCTGGGGGTAAAAGGGTTAACACCATGCATATGCATGCTGTGATTTTGAGAAGAATTAATACTGAGAGGTGATTTTCCAAATGGTACGAATTACAGTGTGGTATTTTGATAGACTTTTACAATCTCAGAATTGTTACAGGTTCTTTCAATCTAAATAAAAAGAATTCAACAACAGAAATTCAAGTATAGGAAATGAGTATAAAAAGAAACTAAAAAAAAAAATTCAAGGTTACTGTATTCACAACCTTATTAACTAAGGAAATCAATGTTACTGTGCCTTTACTTTTAATAACTTATGATAGAACGGGAAAACAGGTGGTAAAGTAGAGCAATGAAATACTTAAATGGGAAGTTTGAGAGTTGTCATCACTTGCTGAAACGTTGCTGGTTCGGTGACTTTAGGCTTGAGAACATCGCAAACGGGCTAGCTGCTTCTCTTCGTTACTAATATGACACCTCTGACAAAATTTTGGAGATAGGTGTTTACTGTCAAAAGGGGAGACTCTTCGTCAGAAATTGATTCTGTCTTACCTTTGGTTTTCTTGCCTTGTTCTTGAACAGTCCCGTCTCGAAACTTATATATATCAGCTAATTACAGTGGGCATTCGACATTGCCACATTCTACAAGATAATCTTGTAAGTATTCTGGGAATCACTTCGTTTTCACCTAGTACATGAGACATTTATTCTTATTCTTAAATCTCCAAATAAATTAGCAGGTTATGATCAATAGACAAAGTTAAAACAGGACTGCTATGTATGTAAATCGCGAAGTGTTGCAAAGCTGAAACTAAAAATAATTTCATCTTAATATTTGAATAATTTAGCTTAGTTTTTCAATTTCTTTGAATAATAACCAACCAAACCTGTTCACTTCATGCAACAAGACTCTATTGACAGTGTCATTCACATTGATTGTCAAATCAAAGTACTTTCTAAGATCAGGTAACAATTTTACTAGCTCGTGAATTATAACGGCCTAATCTGTTCTAGGGTAGATTGAGATAAAATTGGAAAACTGTTGTCTTTAAATGTTCCATCCGAACAAATTTCTCTAAGGAAACCATAGTCCTTAGCAGCCTCATCTACATCTACATGAGCTTCAATATCTAGAACTACAAAGAAGGAAGAAAGGATTGAATCCCCTTCTCTGATGGAAAAACCCCAAAAGAAACTGTTGTCATTCCCAAATATGAAATCTTGTGTGCTGGAACTTGAAGAGACTTCTTCAAATTGACGATGAACCCCAACCAATTCAGTAACCTAAGCTATCACTTGAAAAATTGAAAACCTTTTCAAGAAATTGGTTGAAATTGTTGAATAGTCTTATGTAGATCATGATCACCCAGAAACAATCCCCTTGAACAATCAATGTAGTAATTGCTAACAAATTCAGAGGAAAATATGTTAAAATTAATTAAAACTTTTAACGATCTGGAAATTGGACTATGTCAAACTGATGCAACCAAGAGGCTGAAATAAAAAGAGCCTTTGGCACACCACTATTCCACTTCTCTCCTTAACAGCTGGAGTGTTTCATTGCTTTACTTTACCAGAGGCATGTGCCTGTTGAAAAGAAACAGAAGAGGAAATTTAAAAAAAATTCACAGGTAACTAAATAAACTGAGCTTCTAGAGGAAAATTATATGAACATTAGGAGAGTTTCAATCTGAATATGGGAGATGGTGGCTGGGTGCAAAATAGTTCCCGGGTAGTATTGTCTCCATTATTAATATTGGTTCGTAGTGGTGATGTATTATGGGTTGTTAGACAAATTTCCTCATTAGCAGTCCTGTGATGGGTTCAATAGAACCTGAACCCATGGCTATCTCCCTCATACACTTGGAATCCTTACTTTGCATGTTGAAACATTGGTCATAGAGCAGGGAATACAATATTTCTTTGGTATTTTATGTCCTATAGGATTTCCTGTAATAGCATTTTATATAAAAATCCTTCAATACCACTCAGGAACAACCCAAGAATAAGTTTTTACTTCGTCAAAAACTTATTTTCTTTTACATAATTGTCAAAGCTTTTTAATGTTACCTGCTGCTATATTCCCCTCACTCAAAAGCGAATTCTTTGGGCAAGTCATATATGAATTAATTTTTGGTGTTGTTAAATTACTGTTAATAACAATAACTTAGGTGACATTTCCTTTAAAGAAAATTGAGTGTAATTAGAAAGCCTTTGATTTTCATGTCTTCATTGTTATTCTTGGTTGTTTAAAAAAGATTAAATACCCAAAGAAGTACATGATATGTTTTTGTATACTCTAATCAATCTATTTACAATTGATATTAGTTTTGGATAAAATTCTCTTAACCCTTTTACCCCCAAAGGACGTACTGGTACGTTTCACAAAACTCATCCCTTTACCCCCATGGACGTACCGGTACGTCCTTGCAAAAAAATGCTATAGAAATTTTTTTTTTTTCATATTTTTGATAATTTTTTGAGAAAATTCAGGCATTTTCCAAGAGAATGAGACCAACCTGACCTCTCTATGTCAAAAATTAAGGTTGTTAGAGCAATTTAGAAATAATATACTGCAAAATGTGCTGGGGAAAAAATAACCCCTTGGGGGTTAAGGGTTGGAAATTTCCAAAGAGCCTGGGGGTAAAAGGGTTAATATGTTGCACTTACACAAAATGATAAAAGAATGCTTCAAATAATTTGTCATCTCTACAGCAAGCTAAAGGATCCAGAGTGTTTGGAATGGAGTATCTCTTCACGCATTCCCCAGTGACGAGTCTCCATGGTCGCGAACAGGGCCCACGGCGTTCTGTCTATTTCACCTATGAGGTCACAAGCGCTGAGAACATGAGTGCCACTGTTGATGCCATATTAGCAGACTGGATTGTAATTTCCTCACTCTATGAGCTTGTACTCACGTTTGCTGCTGAACTTTCAGCTTCCAGAGGTATCACCTTAAGGGTATTTGGTTAATTTAGATAATATATACTATGTAGAAATTTTCTTTTCTATCATTCAGATTTTGAAAATATATTGGTATTTTATTTCTAAAATTAGTTTACAGTTTGTGTTGGGTTTGGCCTCTATTTAGAGTCGTTAGGCTTTATACTGAGGAAAGTGTAATTTCTCTATAAGTGTAATTGGGTAGTTTCATAATTTTGAGCTTGAAATTTAAAGCTTTTTTTAATCATTATTAAAACATTTAATGAATAATTAGGAAAACTAAAATTGTAATAAAATTTTCTTGAATATAATGGTTCATATTATTTTTACTGAGAATTTTAATGATTTTATTTTCCTTATTTGTAATTACCTGTATTATGTTTCTATTTTAAGCTGGTGTGGAATCTGCAGGCAGCAGTAGCAGTTGTAGTAGCAACATTGCTCCTAAAACACTAAGTGAAATGGTCCGTGTCAAGTCTTTCAACTATAAAAGTATTACTGTCGCATATGGAGACAGCTTCGATGCCTTTGTTGTTCTACGCTACAGTGCAGAAAAAAAATCTTTTGTATTAAGTTTTGGTAAGGTGGTGTTAGTTTATATCTACATATAAAAATAAGCTAATTCTAGACGTGATTGTGAATAAGCAAAGTCATTACAGTACAGTAATTGTTTTTCTCTGGAATGACAAAGTTGTTGCCTTCAATTCTTACATATGAATGCAAGCAGAAGCAGTTGTGGTAATTTCAGTGGTTCTCAACCAAAGGCATACCATTCCCACTAATACAAACCTTCATTCTTTACATAGGAGAGATTATTCAGCTTGAGCTGGTTTAGCCATAAAACTTTTAAACGAGGTGTCAATGACCCTCTAATTAGTGGGAAGTTTTGCAGCCCACCCACTCACACACTCGCCCAGCAGTTGAGCTCGCTTTTAATTTAACTACTGTTGAGTGAAGATGTACACGTCTCTCTCTCTCTTCTCGGATATTCCTTTGAATTTGGATATTGTGTAATAACTTTGCCTTTTATTTTACAGGTGTTATGTGTATTTGAGAACTTCGACCATGCAGGTTTGCCCTGGCTTATCAGGCTTCTGTTGCGGTACCTTTATGCCAAACCAGGAGATGGGGCCTCACTGCTTTGTCCTTCGTGCAGATGTCACTCTGCACGGGGCTTCTCCTTTCTCTGAGTGTCAAGAGTGGCTATACTCCTAGTGGGAATGGTATAGTAGACGTAGGCAAAAGAAGATTTAAAAGGGATTCTTTGCCTACAAGTTCATCCTCGAAGTTGAAGAAGTCCTGACTTCTTTCTTCAGTGGCTGGTACTCTCCCACCTACCTCTTCTCATTCGGCCTCCTCTGAAGGGCGGTCAGGTAAGAGCGATGACCATTTAACCCCCGGGCAACTTACGGGAAAGGAAACCTGTTGCTTCCCCTAGTGAAGCAGTGTTGGCTTCCCCATGGAGGGAGTCCTCTTTGCTCGATGCCCTGTGTCAGTTGTGACCTTCCTTAGGGCTTTTGTGTTCCTCCATGAAGGGAAAGCTTCTGGAGGTGTTGAAACTAGGGTCACAGTGGGACCGCACATCTGCCTCCGCAGCAGTGACTTTAACCCTTTCCCATCCGGAGCCTTTCATCCATTCTCGCACCTCTAGTGGAGTCTTCCTTCATAGTTCCTCTTCCACCTGAGATTTTGCAGGCTGGTTCCCTGCTGAGTTCTAGCCAAGCGTGTAATCACCCATGGTGAGCATGTAATGCTTGAAATTAGAGCACTAGGCACCATTGATGAGCCAGCTGAATGGATCCAAGAGTGGCTGACAAACAGGAAACAATAGAGTTGTAATGAATGGAGAAACCTGAGAGTGGGCAGCCGTTAGAAGCAAGTACCTCTAGAATCCATCCTTGGCCCTTTACTATTTCTGGTTTACGTTAACAACATTGATTTAAGATTAACTAGTACAATAGCCAAGTTTGCTGACGAAACTGAACTAGACATAAACTGTGCGAACTCAGAAGATGTAGAAGCCTTCAGAGTGGATCCCAATTAAGTTGGGAGAATGGTTTAGAAAATGGCGAATGCCTTTCAACAATGGGAAATGTAAAGTTATGCACATGGGTTACAGTAAGCAACAAACAGGTTACTCAATGCTGGAAAGTGATGACCAGAAGGAAATTCTCATTATTATTATTAGAAAAGATTTGAAGTTCACCAAATTGTAAAATTTGAAAAGAAAGCACAGAAACTAATAGGTTACATAAAGAAACTATTCAAATATAGAAGCAAAGTCACTGTACTGCAGCTGTACACATCATTAGTAAGAACACATCTATATTACGGATTCCAAATCTGAGCTCCAAGTATTCAGGTGGATACAGATATACTGGTAGCAGAAAGCTAGGACCACCAAACTGGTCCTAATGCTAAGACAATTTTTATATAGGAGAATGGAATGTTTAAACTTATTTTATCTACAAACTCAACAAATAAATGAACAGCTAATAAATATATTGAAAATTCTTAGCACACTTAGCACAAATCAGTCTAGAAGTAATGGATACAAACTGTAATTGAGAAGATACACCACCACTCAATGTGGTAAATTTTGCATACAAATAGCAAATACGTGGAAGAGACTTCCAGTGAAAGTAGTGAACAGTAACATGGTAAACGAATTTAAGAAATAATTTTAAACTAATTTGCTTTACCCAAGAGCAAATGGAGTCTCCAAGGATATACTAAAAAGTCTTTGAAACATCCTAAACTCTTGTAACTCCTTGTAACACTCTTGAAATACCTGGTTGCATTGTAGATAATTCCCTTAGCTTGGATATGAAGGTGACCATATAGGAGAGCTTTTTGGGGGAAACCTCTAAACAGAACACTGAATTTTTATCTCAATGGTGGTGAGGAACAAAAGTTAAAATCATTTTAGAAATACACCAATAAATATAAAAAAGAGAGGTTGGGAAGCAGTAGCTTAGATGTTATTAGAACAGTATTTTGACTATAAGGTAAGCATTGAAATAATATATTTTCATTATAAAAATTCCATGTTCCTTATTTAGAAAAAATATTTTTTATTTCCATTTGAATATGTTGAGTGATCCTTTAAATAACCCCTCTTATCCATATTTTTGTATATTAGTATTTTGTGTTCCTAGTTCTGTAAAGGTGGTCACAACATTGATTGAAATGTTATAGAATAGGCTTTCCGTCAGTAGTGTATCTAGAATGTTAGTTTGGAAGCACATTTGGAAGAGTGTAAACAATAAGTTCTTGAATTAGGATTCTCTCCTTCTGTTATAGTCTGATCTTTTTCATTCCATGGAGAGGTCCAAGTTCAGTTGCTTTATTAGAGATGGCATCCTTTTCCTTTATATTCTGAAAAGTGAATTTATACTGGAACATTTTGTAATTCCATGTATACCTGTATTACAGTGCTTATTATCAGAAGTTTTACAGAATTTTACAATTTTACTTTCTGTAATTTCAACAATGATTCTTTTACTGTTTTTTCAGGAATGAGCGGGGAAGGAGTTTGGGCCACAAATCCACATACAGTGATGCAAGATCATCTTCAAGACCTTGTAAATCATAGAGGCCACATGGGTCTTGTGGACTTGGCAATAACATTGCATCACACATATCATCCCCTTTTAGCAATTTCCAAGCTTTCGCCTACAATTCATCTTGGAGTTATCGACAAGGTACTTAGTTTTAGAGCTTTTTTTTTGGGGGGGGGGTTTGACATATGTTATGTGATAATTGAGTAAAAGTTAAAATGGTTACTCATATTTTTTTGCTTTATTGAGAATTGTAAAAATAATAACATTAAAAAGCCAGAATTTTACAATTATGGATTTTAGCTTCTTGTTGACTATTTTTTATCATAAGTTTGGTACTGTATCTACATACTTTGCTGTTGAATTGATAACGAAATGATGATGATAATTACGAGAATGATGATTCTTTTCATTGCAGCAATACACTACACATTATTATTTCTCCATTTGAATTTTTTATAAGACTAATAAAAGAAAATCTCATTGTTCCAACAGCGTCAGCAGCATATCAAGAATTTCACCATTCTCCCTCAATCTCCCACAAGGGTCAGCATTGTGTACCGTTATGTGTATTGCCTTAATGTTGACATGCTTCCTAATGGGTTAGTAGCAGTCAGAGATGGTGCATTCAGTAGCTTCGAAACATCTAAGGTCATAGAAGAATTTATTATTGTTCAAGGTCTCAAGGTAAGAATACTACAGTTTTATGTTTTTTAGTTTGGAATAATATTCTATCATATGTTAACCCTTTTACCCCCAAAGGACGTATTGGTACATTTCACAAAAGCCATCCCTTTACCCACATGGACATACCGGTACGTCCTTGCAAAAAAATGCTATAAAAATTCAGGCATTTTCCAAGAGAATGGGACCAACCTGACCTCTCTATGACAAAAATTAAGGCTGTTAGAGCAATTTAAAAAGAATATACTGCAAAATGTGCTGGGAAAAAAATAACCCCCTGGGGGTAAAAGGGTTAAAATGAAATAAGTGTCCATTCACTTGTATTGTAGTTGACTGAGGGAAATGAAATTTAGTCCACATTAATAGTCTTTACAAATAACAGACACCCCATTCCCCATTTAAAAGGAAACGATTCCGTGCTGGCTGGAAAACCGTATTCTACTATTGTTGATGAGGATCCTGCATTTCAAGTAGCTAACATACTCAATATATAAGAGTTGCACTTTTTCCATGCCTTTTTAGTGGTAAAAAGCGCTTATTTCTCTTAACATCCCCTGATGTTCATATTTCTTTGTCTCTAGCAGCCCGGTTTAGCAAACACCCATAAATTTTTTTTAAATTTTCCTATTTTCTTTCACTTCAACATATACATATTTTTAACAAGGGAATAGAGCCCTCTAGCAATAAGTAGTAAGGAGCCAAGGTTGCAGAATAGGGTAGAATAGTCTTCAGTTTACTCTGTCATCTGGTGATGTTCATCAAACACTCAGATTGTTTACATACTGCGTTTCAAGATATCTTCCCTTGGTTTAGGTTAAGATTATTGGCTGGGTTGTGTTTGAAAATTATTACTGGGAGATCATATTCTGCATTCCCTTTGTGTATCGTGTCAGGGGAAATTCTGTGATTTAAATAATCGTTGTGTAGAGTGTGTTTCTCTCGGTACCAGTAATAGGTTAGCTCTGTCCTAGCTTGTCTCACATAATGTTAACCATACTCTAGTAAATCCAAATCTAATACGAATGTCTGTGATTCCGCTGCTACCCCCTTTTCAAAGGCAAACCAAACCGAGAAATTAGCTGACGTTAACTCTGTTCCTCCTGCAGAACAGGAAAAGAGGGAAGAAGAAACTCAGAGTCAGACAATGAAAGCAAGGACATACCACTTTTCAATCTTTACGTAACCTTATTGTTGAGATATAACCAGCCACCCGTTGAGATACTACCGCTAGAGAGTTATGGGGTCTTTTGACTGGCCAGACAGTACTACATTGGATCCTCCTCTCTGGTTACGGTTCATTTTCCCTTTGCCTACATACACACTGAATAGTCTGGCATATTCTTTACATATTCTCCTCTATCCTCATACACCTGACAACACAGATTACCAAACAATTCTTCATCACCCAAGGGGTTACTGCACTGTAATTGTTCAGTGCCACTTTCCTCTTGGTAAGGGTAGAAGAGACTCTTTAGCTATGGTAAGCAGCTCTTCTAGGAGAAGGACACTCCAAAATCAAACCACTGTTCTCTAGTCTTGGGTAGTGCCATAGCCTCTGTACCATGGCCTTTCACTGTCTTGGGTTAGAGTTCTCTTGCTTGAGGGTACACTCGAGCACACTCTCCTATCTTATTTCTCTTCCTCTTGTTTTGTTAAAGTTTTTATAGTTTATATAGGAGATATTTATTGTTGTTACTCTTCTTAGAATATTTTATTTTCCTTTTTTTCCTTTCCGCACTGAGCTATTTTCCCTGTTGGAGCCCCTGGGCTTATAGCATACTGCTTTTCCAACTAGGGTTGTAGCTTAGTAAGTAATAATAATAATAATAATAATAATAATACTGTAAAGGGTTCAAGATATGTTCGGAAGTATCTTATCCTACCAAATTGGAAGAAATTACTAATTCTAAGGCATTTTACATACACTAACACTAGATCTTTTTTTATGAATAGATTCAATGAATTTTCATCTTGGGTTCAGAAGAAGACAGGAGATGGAGGTTCACCTTTAGTACTTAGACCCTCATTAACACAGAGATGTGCTAATTGATGTAAGGCTAACCAATTACTCTTTTGAAAGGGCACTTTAGTAAACAGTCCTGTGCCTCATAAAAAAATAAGTTCAGGTTATGCAATAAAGGGTTATCATTTTTTATTGGAATGGCTACATTGTTTAAAGTTTCATCAAACTGTTCATTAAGTTTTAACTTATCTCAATCGTTTGCATGTACAGTATAAGATTAATCAGTTATGTAACTTTTTTTATTGAATATAATGCTGTTTGAAGTTCATTCATTACATCAATAAACACAATTCTTTAATTTATGGTCTGCCAGATGATAATTTAATCATGTCTCTTTTTGGGTAGGAATATAGGAAGGGGATTTGGAAGGATTTACTGAGCAGTTAATGCTAATGTTTCAGAAATTTATTTGAGGAAAGAAGGCTAGGTTTATTGTTTATACAGGAAACAACGACAGTTGATTTATTTCTTGCTTATCTATGAATTTGAGGTTGTATTTAATATTCATATTAAAGTAAATCACAGTTATCAACTAAATCAAAAGTGGAATGATCTTCCTAATCAGGTAGTTGAATCAGTAGAACTTCAAAAGTTCACAGTTGGAGCAAATGTTATTATGTTGACCAGGCTGACATGAGTCTTTTTATAGTTTATATATGACATATCTGTTTTTGACGTTGTTAATAGTTTATATATGACATACAATATCTATTTTGACGTTACTGTTATTAGAATGATTTTTTGTTAGTTTGTTCCATCATTTATTTATTTTCTTATTTCCTTTCCTCACTGGGCTATTTTCCCTATTGGAGCCCTTGGGCTTATAGCATCCTGCTTTTCCAACTAGGGTTGTAGCTTGGCTAGTAATAATAATAATAATAATAACTTTTATACTGCCTATCAAGGTCGATCATAACTTTGGAGCTAAGAATTCTGCAGTCTTCATAAAAAAACAAAGGAAAAATACCATTTGGTTCTACACCTCGATAAGCATCAAGGTCCATCAAGAGAGCTTTAATTTCACAAGATCATAAAGCTAAACTAGTAAGTTTAGCCTCAGGAAAATAGGAATGAGGAAGATCAAGTTTCTCATTACTCTTCTTATTGTCAAACACACCAGCCTAAAGGGTTGCCTTTTCCTTTGGACAGTGAGTGACAGAGCCACCTGGGTTAAGTAAAGGAGAACTGTTGCGTCTACACCAAAGACTGCAGATTTAAGGGTAGCCCACCACATATTCCTGGATTGTACCAGAAAGGGTTTCTTTTCTGGTTAAATTATTTTCATTTTCAGTTGAAGCATAAACTCTGAGCAAAAGCTCTAAGTGGAGTATAGTTATTCCAAGAACAAATGCTAATTTCCATGTAAGTTACATGCCAGGTAACCTGGGGTCTGACAGACCTAAAATCTCAATGAAGTCTATAGAGGCCATACCCAGGAGTGGCACCCCCTTCCCTAAACTACTCAACTCGTTAGGAAAGTATATGAGAGAACAGGTCTCATTCCATGTTAGGGATATCGGATTCCACTTAAGCCAGTACTGGTCGAGTCCCTAACAACCTTTACATTCTTATTTGGAGCCATTAGGAAGTTGGAGTTATCTTCATTGCTCTCGTGTAAGGCTAAGAAGGATATCTTGTCCAGGAAAGGAAAAGAATCTTCCATTTTATTCTAGGGGACCTCTTCCAACCAACGAATGATTCCTATTTTAAAGTATGAAAGATTTGTAAAGTAGGAAGAAATTTTTTTTTTTTTTTTTTTTTTTTTTTTTGCCAGCTACACAAACCTGAATCCTTTGAATTACATTTCTCACCTCAACTGAATAGGTTTTGACAGGTGGGTGGCGAAGCTTCCCCTTCGCCCCACATTTTCTTAACTAGCTAGAGTTCAGTACTTTGTTAATGATTCAACAGCCATCCAACTCGCTTTCAATTCATGCATTTTAAAGGTTTGTTTAGTTAGATAAGAAATTTTTTTTTAATTTATTGTGTTTTTACAAAAAGCCATAATTTTTTTTTACATTGAGTATGCTATAATTCTCTAACAATTATTTAATGCATTTTTTGTTTGTAAATAAATAAACAATTTGGTTATTTCCCCCTTGGTTCTATTTCAGGGTAAGTTTTTTAAGACAATTCTTCAGTAGTAAAATGAATGTCGAGTTACTACTGATATATTTGTCTTTTCTTATCATTTTTTACAGAAATTATTTATTGTAAATATACAGTATCTGTAAGCAACAAAAGTTCTATTTTTTTTCTTTTGTCATTTTTAAGGCCTTCTTGAGCAAGTATGTTGACGAGTCCGCAATTAATAGAAGGCGCTCACAGTCAGAGGATGATAATCCTCCTACGCCCATTCCAATGGATGATACTTCATGGCCCACTCCCAAGGCAGGCTCACCAGCTCGTCATGGACCCATGACTCCCCCGATTTCTTCCAATCCTCACACTCCAGCAAGTCCTCATCCAGGTGGTATTACTCAGGTATGTTGTTTTATTGCTTGGTGAAATTATCTTAGGTACAATATTGAAGGTTAAGTATTAACTGTACAGACATTTCTCAATTAAGAACTAGGTTATGCTCTTGGCAATTGGATGTGAGTTTGAATGGGCAAAAGTTGCCATTGCATAACATATATAGTGGCTTATTTTATTTTTGTTCCAACACAGATACTTACCTCGAACTACTTTCTTAGGAGTTACCTGTAATAAGTGGCTTATTTTATTTCTTTATATTCTTACCCAGTGGTCATATAGCTATATCTAAAACTCATAGGTTTGAATTGGTAAGTGAAAATTCAAAACATGCTTTTGGCAGACCTGCACTTCTGCCCACAAAGGGAAACAATGGTATGCTATATGCAAATTCCCTTAATAAGTTCCGGAGTAAAACAGATGTGTTCCTAGATTGGTGTATTTGATTTAAAGCTTGAAGTTTCTTATGCTTATTAATTGGTTATTTGATGGTGTCCCCATTTGTTTAGCTGTTTTCTGTATCATTGAATGAATGTTTAATATTTTTTTCATTTGAAAATAAGTCGGGTAAGTCATACAATGTGTAAGACCAAAGGCTGTAAGGAGAAAGGGGGAAAATTAAATAGGCACTTACTCTGCTGAAAATGTATAGGCAAAGATTGTATTAAAGAGGATAGATGTGGGGAGTGTTGAGCTTGGTCTTCGGATCATATGGGTAAGTTCTTGGAGTGCAAAAGTAGGCTAGCCTTGAATAGAAATAGGGGACAAACTAATAGGGCTTGAGATGTTAGCAAAGTTAACAAAGATAGAGGTAAGTCAGGTACTTCTACTCCTATAACAATTCTTCCTCATACTGTTCGTTGAATTCCTCCTACTAAAAGCTTACAAATTTCCATACCATTGAAGTTTTTAATAGGTTAGATACTTTTATGATTGCTATGACTTTACTAGCTTATGAAATTGAAGAACTCATGTTGAAAGTCATCACAAAGTATTAGAATACCTAAATGGTGATTTTCCATTGATAAGTAGTTGTAAGGTACCCATGCTTCTCTTAAGAACTTTACAGCCGCTGTCTATGCCATCCTATTGTAATTATTTTCTATATACACTATAAAAACTTTAACAAAACAAGAGGAAGAGAAATAAGATAGAATGAACAGAAGCAAGAGTGAAAACACTTTTATAAGCAGTGAAAGCTTTCAACTTTATAGAATTAGAAGAGAAGAAACTAGACACCATTATTCAACTTTTAGATTCTTATAGTGAGAAAAATGTGAAGGGGACTTGTATCCCATATTAGAAAAACTGTTTAGGTATCCTCTTATAGTACCTTGCTGGAAGCATTGAAGTATAGATATTCAGAGACTTTTCTAATTCCAGAACCATCTACTCCTGCTACTGTATTTCTTTTTGCAAAGCATTTATTCAAGAACCATAACAATTACCAAAATAGGTGAAAGCACTCTGTCAGGGGTACTCGAGACAGAATAGACCTGATTTAGAGAAGGATGTTTACAATACACATGCAGGGTGTATTTTTCCACATTTCAGTCCATATAGACTCCAGAAAATACTTGAGTTTTGTGCCTCTAGTTAAAGTAATTAGGTTTGTCTTTTAAGAAAAACATTCCAGTTTGAGCTTTGTGCTTTAGACCGAGATCAGTCCCCAGATTTTTAATTGGGTTATACTCACCATAGGGTTATAGGTGCACATGAAAGGATTTCATATGCTGTTGTATTAGGACTGCTGGCTAATTTTAGCAAAATATTAAAACAGTAGAGATTCAAAATATTCATGTTGCATTTGACACAAAAATTCTGAATTGTCCTCAGCTTGAAGAAAAGGGATTTTGACGAAGGAAAAATCTATTTCTGGGCGAGGGACCTGTGTCGTCCAGTGAAATGCTCCTTATAGCACCATTTCTAAACCTTCCCAGTTATTATGATATATCTGGGGATGGAAATAGATTAAATTTTTTTATCCATCCTTGAAGCATTTTTTTTTCCATTAAAAAATGCGGAACTTCATCTCACCACATATGATTAGATAATTCAATGAACATAATGGGTATTTGAATCTCATCAGCCTTCAACATTTCAGGTGCAATACCATCCAATCTTGGTGACTCATAGTTTTTCAGTTGTTTTACTGTCAAAAGGACCTTTACCAACCATATACAGTAATATAAAGAGTAAAAAGCCCTTATTTCATTGAGAGGAGTAATATGATACCCAGATTACCACCTCAGTAAATAATGGATAAGCAATTGCTTAGAGGCACTTACATTTTAATGAGAGGAGCGATATAGGGAGCCAGTCTACCATCTTGGTCTTCTGCCTCGGAAATCCTAGCCATCTAAAAGAGTGGCTACAAATGCGCAATTCTATTGGTTTTGCAGTAGAATAGTCTAAAGTTAAGAAAGAATTTCAGGCACCACGAGAGGACCTCAAATCTGGGGACAGTGTACCATCCGAACCCCATACTGAATGGTACACTAAAACCACTAGCTAACACTTGAGAAGTCAGACTATGGTTTGAAAAGGATCAGGTTACACCAGATATAACCTGAATCTAAAACTTATCTTGAGCTTCCACAAAAAAATGCTAAGGATGATAAACTCCTAATAAGCTCATGACTATTGAAAGTTGCTCAGGCTGTAGCAAAGTCAAAGGCTAGAGTGGCATTATCATCATTATTCCCTTTATAAACAAGTAGCCTAACCTTTTTTTGGATTTCCCATGAAATAAAAGTAAGCTTCTTTTACACTTTGAACTTTAATCTGATTATGAAACATACTTCCCAGAGAGGAAAAGTTATGCCTACAAACTCCTCAAAGGATTCTCTAAGTTAGAAAGTTTTGCCATCACCAGATATACAAAGAATGTAGATTACGATGAACAAAAATCAGTTCTTATTGCACAGCAGTGCATCAATTGCTGACAAATCCAGAGAAGACATCTTATAAACTAAGATAAGTTTAAAATCAGACAAAACACCAACATATGGAATTTTGGAGCACACGTCATATCAGTCCCGTGTCAACTTTGAAACTGAAAAAATTATAGGAAATTTGCAGCATGTTGTTGTTGTTAGATACTGGTAAGATTCATGGCTGTATTAGAGGCATTAGTGTATTGGAAAGGAAGAAAACAGAAATTTTTTTAATTTTTAGAAGTAACATTGACATTCAAGCTTCAGGAGACAAAAGCAACATGAGCATTGGGAGGTTCATAGAAATAATTAAATTATGCAAGTTGAAAATATTGATTAATTCAGATACTGTACTTTACGTGTTTGTTTGTAAAAATCATATTTTTGAGGGTTTTAATTAAATTAGGCTTATGAGATATACCTTTCTTCTGATGTTTATTTATGTTCAGTTGATTCCAATTATGTTTATGGGAACTGATTTGCTTTACCTCTTAAAAATTTTTTAAGTAAAGCCCAGTTGACCAGTTCAAAATTTTAAGTAATATTAGAGAACGTTTCAGCAAAATAAGTAAGGCAAACAGCCTTAGTGCAAAAAGCATATTAAATTTTCTCTTTTTATGATCCAATTTTTAGTTACTTTTACACAGATTTTATTGAAATATATCTCTTTCAGTCAAGTGCACACAGTGGCTTCGTATCGAGTCCTGCTACGAGCGGTTTCTCACTTGCTTCGCCGCCGTCACTCCCAGGCATGAATCCATCACCCGCCATGTTGCCTCATCAGTCTCCTGGTGGTGGTTTTCTCGGAGCAAATTCCCCCTCTGCACCCCAGCACAGCGTAGCTTCCCCTGTTGCCTTTTTGGCTCCATCTCCAGCTGCCCCTCACTCTGTTCCAATGCATTCTCCAGCATCTGCATTCATGCAAGGTCCAGGTTAGTCATTTAATTTTATGGTTTTATTTGTTCTTTATTTAAGCTACTATTAGTAGTGATGATTATTGTTGTGATATTAAGAGACATTGCTGCTGCTATGCAAGCTTTATTCAACCTAACCTTAATAGATTATTTATGAAACAACCATGAATTTAGTTAGTAATCGCCCCGTAGTAAATGTAATACAAACAATATAAGATCCCCGAAGTAAATCTAACTAAACCAAGTAGATGCAAAAGGAAATACTAAAGAGAAGGGAATTACAGTACTTTGTATGTTGCTCTGACTGTCCCTCCATCAGGTAAGTAAATGAGGTATGAAAAGATCACACGACAACAGTTAAGCGTGAGGTATGAAAGCGCAAAAGGACAAACAATATAAGAATTATAATTTTTATCCAAGAATCAAATGAATACACTGTGTGAATTTGTATGTTCATCCAAAATATAAGATAAAATGATATAATTATTTCTGAGACCCTCCCCTGGTGTTTATATTGCTTCTTCGCCAGAACCCCTTTTCAAGAAAAGAATACCTTAATGAAGTCATCGTGTTTCAACACCTCCTCAAGTAACTCTCCGTTCAACATGACATTCAACCTCGCACCGCCTTCCCTTCCCGTACATCTCATAACCTTACTCTTACATACATATACCAAAGGCACTTCCCCCAATTTTGGGGGGTAGCCGACATCAACAAGAAACGAAACAAAAAAGGGGACCTCTACTCTCTACGTTCCTCCAGCCTAACCAGGGACTCAGCCGAGTTCAGCTGGTACTGCTAGGGTGCCACAGCCCAACCTCCCACATTTTCACCACAGATGAAGCTTCATACTGCTGAGTCCCCTACTGCTGCTACCTCCGCGGTCATCTAAGGCACCGGAGGAAGCAGCAGGGCCTACCGGAACTGCGTCACAATCGCTTGCCATTCATTCCTATTTCTAGCACGCTCTCTTGCCTCTCTCACATCTATCCTCCTATCACCCAGAGCTTTCTTCACACCATCCATCCACCCAAACCTTGGCCTTCCTCTTGTACTTCTCCCATCAACTCTTGCATTCATCACCTTCTTTAGCAGACAGCCATTCTCCATTCTCTCAACATAGCCAAACCACCTCAACACATTCATATCCACTCTAGCCGCTAACTCATTTCATACACCCGTTCTCACCCTCACCACTTCGTTCCTGACCCTATCTACTCGAGATACACCAGCCATACTCCTCAGACACTTCATCTCAAACACATTCAATTTCTGTCTCTCCATCACTTTCATTCCCCACAACTCCGATCCATACATCACAGTTGGTACAATCACTTTCTCATATAGAACTCTCTTTACATTCATGCCCAACCCTCTATTTTTTACTACTCCCTTAACTGCCCCCAACACTTTGCAACCTTCATTGACTCTCTGACGTACATCTGCTTCCACTCCACCATTTGCTGCAACAACAGACCCCAAGTACTTAAACTGATCCACCTCCTCAAGTAACTCTCCATTCAACATGACATTCAACCTTGCACCACCTTCCCTTCTCGTACATCTCATAACCTTACTCTTACCCACATTAACTCTTAACTTCCTTCTCTCACAAACCCTTCCAAATTCTGTCACTAATCAGCCAAGCTTTTCTTCTTCATCTGCAACCAGTACAGTATCGTCCGCAAACAACAACTGATTTACCTCCCATTCATGGTCATTCTCGTCTACCAGTTTCAATCCTCGTCCAAGCACTCGAGCATTCACCTCTCTCACCACTCCAACAACATACAATTTAAACAACCACGGTGACATCACACATCCCTGTCTCAGCCCCACTCTCACCGGAAACCAATCGCTCACTTCATTTCCTATCCTAATACATACTTTACTACCTTTGTAGAAACTTTTCACTGCTTGCAATAACCTTCCACCAACTCCATATAACCTCATCACATTCCACATTGCTTCCCTATCAACTCTATCGTACGCTTTCTCCAGATCCATAAACGCAACATACACCTCCTTACCTTTAGCTAAATATTTCTCGCATATCTGCCTAACTAAAAATCTGATTCATGCAACCCCTACCTCTTCTAAAACCACCCTGTACTTCTAAGATTGCATTCTCTGTTTTATCCTTAATCCTAATAATCAGTACTCTACCATACACTTTTCCAACTACACTCAACAAACTAATACCCCTTGAATTACAACACTCATGCACATCTCCCTTACCCTTATATAGTGGTACAATACATGCACAAACTCAATCTACTGGTACTATTGACAACACAAAACACATATTAAACAATCTCACCAACCATTCAAGTACAGTCACACCCCCTTCCTTCAACATCTCAGCTCTCACACCATCCATACCAGATGCTTTTCCTACTCTCGTTTCATCTAGTGCTCTCCTCACTTCCTCTCTTGTAATCTCCCTCTCATTCTCATCTCCCATGTAAAAGTCCCCTAGCTTATCAGACCACACCTTATCAGAAATTTTACTTAGCTCCTTCAGTGTGAAAATTTGGCTTTGGTACCTTTTTAGAAGCAATACATTTTGCATATAAATAAGTAAGTAATAAATTTAAATTAGTGTTGGATGTTGAATATTCAGATTTTTCAGTTGCAGAATATACTATAGTTTTTTGTTCCTTTTTAGATTTTGATGCTAATAGGAATACAGTATTAGAATTGCAATACCTCTTAGTCTGAGAGGTTACTTTTGTAAAATTATCTACTAATGTATTATAAATTTTATTTGGTGACAACCATTATCAGTCATCTTGAACGGTATTAGACTTGTACAGTAATGTTTCCATTAATTTTGCAGTTGGTACATCATTGTCATACACATCTAGAGTTTTACCGAACAAACCGTACGCAGCAGCTGTGCCAACCACTCTAACACATGATGCATTTTATACACTGTGTTCTCCTGCCCAGGTATTTATATTGTATTTTGTTTAAACAGAAAAAGTTATACTCCTAAAATGAGTCGTACTGTAATAACTGTTTCCTCTGCGTACTAATGTTCCATTAGATATTCAAGTTTTAAGTTACACTACCAATTTAAGGATACTTTCAATAAACTGACCCATTAAATAGTTTATGTATATACATTTTATATACATATGCGAGTAATACTTACAGAAAACGTGAAGCTCAGATGCAAAAGAACCACAGGGAAAGTGAAAATATAAGAGTGAATTATGACTAGTTTTACCTTAAGTCGTCAAGAATAGTAAGATGAAATTAGTCTGGATTCACTCATATTTTCATTTTCGCTGTTGTTCTTTTGCGCACACATTATACAGGTATACCTCACCTTACCTTAGTAATTGGTTCCAGGAGAGGCGACTCAAGTTGAGAAACGACGTAAGCCGAAATTACTTGTCTCTGAATGCTCTTGTGACTAGGCTAAATCAGTTAAATAACCATTCCCAGTTCTGTGTTTTATTTATAAATACAATTTGAATATATGATTAATAAGAATCTATTTAAGCTGACAAACAATTAAATTTTAGTTTTTAATTTACTACCGAAAAAAGTAATCTAATTTTACGAATAAATGTACATCCATAAGTGTAAATGTAGATATTTACTATTTAGCATGTTTACACATTACATCGTGGCTCTTTATTTGTGATTGTAGTTTCCTCTAAGATAGTATAAAATGGAAAGATTTTGTATGGTTAAATGAATTAAGTAGAAATTATTTTGCGATAGTATAAAATAAACTTGTTTGTCACATTTATTAATATGTACATTCAATATCTCTGTTTGCCTTGCGTAGCCTACGTAGATGGCTGCGGATCGTCATTCATCAGCGCCAACAGCTGATTCGTCTGTTGTTTATGTTCGATACACATTTTAATAAACTGATCGAAAGTTCGTTGAACTGTGCTCCTCTTTTTTTCAAAGATTACGTGATAGTTGGCTAAATCATATCAACAATACTCTGTTAACTATATGTGAGCATAATCGTGATACCGTCATGATCTTGAAAACAGCTGATTCAAAACCAAAATAAAAAATTGGTAATTGCTGTTGTTAAAATACACCTTGAATTGACCATAGAAAAGAACTAAAATTATTGAACGAAGTTCAGATAACATCGAAAACCAGGATTATTGTAGACTTGTTTCAGTACATATACGTTATGATGTCCGCTAAAGCTACAGATCAGCTGTTGGAATAGAATGACGTTTTAATCCTAGTCTACGATCGAACATAGATTTAAGCAAAGTAAAAGTTTATACTGTATTATGTGTAGTATTTGCCTGACGCTTTCTAAGGAAACAAAGATTTCTGTTAAATCTGTTCTGTGTGTACACTATACTTCTGAGAGAGAGAGAGAGAGAGAGAGAGAGAGCGAGAGAGAGAGAGAGAGAGAGAGAGAGAGAGAGAGAGAGAGAGAGAGAGAGAGAGAGAACATATTCATATGATAATTAATATTAATAGTTATAAACGAATTGTATGAAAACTATGATATTCGATAACAAATGGGTAGTGATGTAATTTGCATTAGTAATTTAGATTGAATGAGCTAAAAGATTATTCTATATTATTCACAATAGCCTTGAGATCAGCTGATCACAATCATAAATAGAAAATTAATGGTTGATTGTTGAGTTGCACTTGAAATTAAGAAAATGGTATACAAAAATATATTATCATATGATTTTATATACTTTTATTCTTATTTATTGTACAATAATAGGATTTTATATGCTGCTATGCTTCAATTGGTGTATAGTTGAACTATCATAGAAAACGTCACCGTTAAGCTCGTAAAGAACTGCTAATTAATATAAAAACAATCACAGCTATGTACATAATTCGTTCGTTAGGATTTATGTTAATTATGTGAATATTTACTTTGAATATAAGTATTTTAGAATTATTTTATATACTTTAATTCTTATTTATATTAAAGTGACAGGCTTTGTGTGCATTAACCATATTCCAGTGATATTATGATTTCGATACTTGTGAGGGAACAGACGGCAAGTGAAACAAAATGACTCAAACTTTATTTTTATTTTTCCATGTATTATTGTTGACAACCTACATAAATTCGAAACCGACTTACAGTAACTCGAAACGACGTAATTTGAGGTATACCTGTACACACACACACACACACACACATATATATATGTATATATATATATATATGTGTGTGTGTGTGTTTATATGTATGTAAACATCTATATACTGTATATACCGGTATATATCTATATCCTTTTTGGTAAGCTATTATATTTATAATTGATATTGATAAGTATTTTCAATAGCAAAGTAAGAGATTTTTTTGTAAAGCATTTTAATAGAAATAACACTTAAATACATTTAAAATGCAAACATATTACTTTTCAGATTGATGAAGGAGGAGACAATAGTTTGGTTTGTCTATTGGAACAGTTCCTTGGCATGACATATCTAAAGAGACATTTCCAACAGCAGTGTCGATGTGAAGGAGTAAGATATTTTTCTAGTTTGTATTCCTTAAGTTGTATTACAAATCAGAGATTGTTTTTTATGGTATTGATTGTTTTGTATTGTGCCCAAGGTGATCATATTGTTATTGCTAACTATGCTTGATGAAAGTTTTTGAATATTAACCCTTTTACCCCCAAAGGACGTACTGGTACGTTTCACAAAACCCATCCCTTTACCCCCATTTTTTTGCAAGGACGTACCGGTACAGTATGTCCTTGCAAAAAAATGCTATAATAATTTTTTTTTTTTCATATTTTTTATAAATTTTTGAAAAAAATTCAGGCATTTTCCAAGAGAATGAGACCAACCTGACCTCTCTATGACAAAAATTAAGGCTGTTAGAGCAATTTAAAAAAAATATACTGCAAAATGTGCTGGGAAAAAAATAACCCCCTGGGGGTTAAGGGTTGGAAATTTCCAAAGAGCCTGGGGGTAAAAGGGTTAATCTATATAGAAAATTCTTTAGGATTACATATATAATTATTTTTTTAGAATTTGACATAAAGGTTTTATTTATATTACAAACGTTTTATTATGAATTGCATCGTGTAATAGAGATTTTTTTTTTTATCAGATTAAACCAGTGGGTGATATTGAACCCGGAAGTATCCAGTTCAAAACTGACACCCTTAGTTGTCAGATGCTTGTTCAAAGCTCTCCAGCATACAATTTGGTTTTGAAACTGCAGCCATTGCAAGAACATGCTGAACAATGGACCACTGATGAATTACAAGTAAGTTCTTTGCTCTTGTCGTAAGTTTTAGTCCATAGAGGGGTTAGCATTCCTTTTTAGAATTATGTATTCCTGTACCTGGATGAAAAGCATAGCTAATATTAGCTGTCTCAAGAACATACTGTATGTTTGCTGTATTGTTGCAAATGAATCATACCTGTTGTTGATCTTCCTTCCCCTTCTCTTTTCGATGTCTTATCTTTGAACATATAAAATAATTCCCGCTCTATTGGTACGTCATCTATGGTAAACAATATCGGCTTGGGTACGCTTTATATTACTCATCGAACGTACATTCTTTCATTCAGGAGTATGTTACAGTTTTGCTGTGAAGACAACTAATTTTAGTTTCTTTAGATAAAATATGTGTAAAATCTTCATGAAATACTGTAGATATTCAAAACATTTTAGTCAATGAGCGAGAAATGGTTTATTCATAATATTTAATATAGATTATGTTAAAGCTATTAAGAATCAACTTAATCCATATCAGAAATGAGAAATCTTATTATTCCCCCATAAAAATGTTAAATCTTGAAATTTAATTTTTGATTATTTGGATAGAACGGTAAGATTATTCCCATAAGAAAGAGCTTGACTCTCTTGACAACTTTTGCTAAACAAACTATTTCCTTAAAAGCCTAATTTAATTTGTTTAGGCTCAAATTGTTAGTAATACTGATACTAATGGCATTGAGATAGACTTTGTGTGCCTGTACAGGTCAAGTGAGACATTTTTGGGAATAGTTTACTGAACAATCACCTTATTAGTAGTTTTGCAAATATTCCCTTACTCACATAACCTTTATTATAGTATTTTATTCATAATTTTGTTAGTGATGTTTGTTTGAATAACCACATTATCTTTTTCATCATCCAATCAAACAATAAGTAATCCAATCATATCTTCCACATAAGCGACTTGTGCCATCAGTGTATCTCTTGCAGATTACTGTAGGTATTATCAAAGGGTCTTACAATCTCTCGTCAGCTGATGGCTGCACCCATTTCTAGCCTTCTAGTATACCTTCGGTTCCACTTCCTTTCTTCCAGTTGCACCCTGATGTTGAATATACTCCCTTGCCCCATCTATCCATTCTTACATCCATTTTGATACTATCATTGATGCCTTCCCATGGAATAACAGTTTCTTTGATCTTAGCCACATATCCACAATACATTAATGATTCTGATTTGTTTACGTTTTAAGCAATACCCTTTTATTCTCAGAAATGTACTTTTAACCTTCAAGAACTTGAGAACGTTTTTCACGAAACCTCATTCACTGTACAATGTGTTGCATTTCAGGTACTTGAGAAGTTCTTCAGTGTTAAAGTGCTTGTGCCACCATTTAGACCGTTTGCTGTTCAGTCATTTTACAGTATTCTGAAATTCCCCATCCGAGTTTTGAAAGATTGCATTCGTATAATGCAGTTAGAACTGGTAAGTGTTTGAAAGCCAAACATAGGTGTATAAGTGATCGGTTAATACAAACTTTTGAGATATTCTATAATTGCCTGTCATATTCACTTCAGAATTTTTATTATCTTTAATATTATTGTAGTACTAGGAATGAATAATTAGAGTTGTTATTGTAATTTGGAAATTCAGGGTGCACACATTCACTTTGTGCTCCACACTTATTGCCTTAGAATGGTATTACTTTTAGTGAAAATTATCAATAAGAAATGAAATATTGAGAGTAAACTCCTTTTAAGTAAAATCAAGATATTTTTATTCGAAGCAGAATATTTTCTTACATGTTGATTACTTAATTTCCAGATGCCGACACCACCACAGCAACAACAAATGAAATGGAATATTCAGTGGTGCTTAACGAGTCCCCCTATTGGACCTCAAATTGCTCCCCCTGGCCTCTATGTAGTGGTTGTGTCCCGCAGCAAAATCTTGTTTTTCGTAAGTTTGGAAGACGTTAACAGATCATTCATTCCTTGATGTGAAGTAGTTCAGTTCATCGTTTTTATTCTTGTATTGTATTATACAGTTCTCTTGAACTATCATACAATTAAAGGATTTACTCTGGCTTGAATGGGATTAGTTTGGTAGTGGGTGGCAAAGTTCATTTATTCATTGATAAAATTTGATCACCTACTCCTGAGTCCTTTGAATTCATTGAGATGTGTTGTATGTATGGGAGCTCTTATTCCCTCAAGCTCTATTATGATGTATGTTACATCAGTAATTTCCAGAAATTTTTATTCCATTTATGTGTAAAGTTTTCTCAATTTCTCAAAATACTGTATGTAAAATCGTACAGTATATCAATGGAATGGAAATTTACTTAGTTGTTAGATATAAAAGTATACGAAATTCTTAGCACAAATACTGTAGTTTCTTATGCTAAGATGACTTCACAACTTTCTAAAAATATTCAAAGTTCACCTATTAGTAATAATTTACATAGATTTAAACAAAGGTACAGGCTCTGTGAAGTAAGTCTCAGTTGACAACAAAACTCAATGTCAAATTTTGAATAAGTGTCCAGGATGTAGTTTTAGATGTGAAAAATGATAATCTGGAACACAGATTCTAGTGATATTTGATCTTCCAAGAATTTCTTGTCTACCGGTAAATTTCAGCAGCATTCTAAAACGAAAGCTAAGATAGTCTCTCCTCTCTAAATCGTCACTCATCCTTTTATATCAGGACCCATTTTCTTTCTCAAAAGTTCCTGATTGTCTCAAGCGAATTATAAAATTCATCACACACATCTGGAGGCTTTGAAATAATTTTTTGAATCTACCAGTAACTCTTGTAGAATACAATCACATCTTTGAGATACAAATCATTACACTGTTTTAATCTTATCTTGAACAAAAGTTTAGGTTAGTATATCTAAGATATCTTGCTGGTTGAATGTATGTTATTTTCTTAATTGGGTTTTGAAATGTGTTCCTTAGCTTTCAGATGATAATAAAGACTTACGGAAAACTAACACGAACCATATTGTTGTATGGATATCTTAGCAACAATTGTTAAAATTAATAGTTCAAGATCAAAATATAAAAGTGTAATTTTTCAAGTCCATTTTGTTAATGTTGCTTCAATAATAACTTTTTTTTTTTTTCTATTTTTCAGCTTCAGTTAATAAGAACCAATATTCAGTTGGCACCAGAGACAGAACCACCCAGTTTGATGCTGCCAGTTGTTTATGATACCGTAACAAACAAGACTCAAATGGCTGAGCGACGAGAACAGAGTAATAACCCAAGTGTGACTTTACAAGTTATAAATGAAATCATGGGTCGCGTTGTAGTCCAGCAGAATGAATTAAGCTTATTTCCTTGCATTAGGGAACTTGTATGTAATTTGACTTTAGGCCCTGATGGTAATGTCATTGCATCACCAGTAACTTCTGTTAGTGGTCAAGGTACTCCCACTTCAAGTGGAGGAACTGTGTCTCAGGCTTTAACATCACCACACTTGGTAGCTTCTCCTCATATGGCCTCTCCAGTAACTCCAGGATCTTCTAGTGTCACAGCAACAGTTCAACCATCATTAACCTCTACAATGTCTCAAGGAATGATGTCTTCAAGCACAGGCAGCACAGGCACCATTACAACAAACGTCCCTCCTCTTACTTCATCAGGTATGATGGGTAACATGGCACCAGGGACACATTTTGCTGGGCCTAAGCCTGGTGGAAATGTTGGGCATATGGGTCAAAGTATGGGGACAATGGGGTCAATGGGACAAGGCCCTATGCAGAACATGCAGAATACTATGTGTACTATGTCTGGCATGCAGTCTAGCCACATGCAGCAGCCAATGACTTCAATAGCCGGGGGCATTATGCAGCAGCAGCCAGGTGGGGGAGCTCGAGGGATGCAGGGTCCTGGACCTACAAATGTTCAAGGGGGTCCAAATCAAGTGGGAGTCGGTACAGGTAATATGCAGGGTATGGCCTCGATGCAAGGTGGCGGTGGTATGCAAGGTCTCTCAGCCATGCAAGGGGGCCCTGGTGGAATGCAGGGAGGCCCTAATGTGCAAGTTGGACCAGGAGGGATGCAGACAGGACCAGGAGGGATGCAGACTGGACCAGGTGGGATGCAATCTGGCCCTGGAGGGATGCAGTCAGGACCTGGAGGAATGCAAGGAGGACCTGGTGGGATGCAGACTGGACCAGGAGGAATGCAAACAGGTCCTGGGGGTATGCAAGGTGGACCTGGAGGAATGCAAGGAGGTCCAGGAGGAATGCAGGGAGGTCCAGGAGGCATGCAAGGTGGCTTTGGAAGTGGAATGATGGGAAACCAATTCAACAGGAATATGTAGAATCTCTGACTTACTTGCTAAATAAAAGTTCATACATGTTTACTTAAAGCTCCTAATAGTGAGCTATCACTTTCTTTCCGGATTATTAACCATTGTATTAATGTTTCATTACATTTGAATGGTCACATTTAAAAGAAGTGATAATTTGAAAAATTAGACAGTTACCAAGATTATGGCAGCAAACATGATTTTATTGTGAAGTTTACTTTCCTGAAGTTTTGTCCAGTATACGTTTGCTAGTGCACATACCCTATTGTTAATTATAGTCATTTATATTTGTTTTTGAATCAATCAGACTTGTCAGTAGGGAAATACTTTTATAGTTTTGGGGGAAATTACTTATATTTTTGTATTGAATAAGAACCAGGTAACTATATACCAGTATTTTCAATTTTGATATATTTTTTTTGTGTGATTGCGATTACATGGAACTTAATTTTCTCAATATAGAGAAATGAAAAACCAATAGCAAGATTGATCTAAGGAGAATTTACTCAGTAGGGTAAAAGGAAAATAAGAGTGAAGAGGCTGATTTTAACCAAAGAAAGATCACGTGCATTAACTTGGTGGCCTTTTTCAATATTGATATTTTTTCATTACCATCGTCTTGAATATAATACTGTATAAGATTTAGTGTTTATACTATACAGTATAAACCAAAGGGAAAAATTGATGTGGGGATCCAGTTAGGCCGGTTAAAGTGCTACCAGCCATTTCTCAGATTATTTTCTATTGAAAGTTGTATTGAAGTTTCCATTTCATATTTGATCAAGTGTTTGCTTACCGAAGATGATCTCCGATATGTGTAGAAATTAGGTCCGCCGTATTTTTTTTTTTCTACGATGACCAGACAGGAAAGTATATTGTGCTGTTTGCACAGACAGTTGTAAATATTATTTTTAAAGGAGATTGGTATCCAATCCATTAGTGTATTAAGTATTAGTTTTTAGCTTAGTTGTGTTCTATGAGATTTATCATTTAAAGAAGAGTTACTGTTGATGAAATTCAAGAGGATTTCAAGCTTTTTTGTGGCTTTGATCTCTGTTGAAGATAGAAGTGAAGACAGACGTACATAAGAATCTTCCTGAACATTCTAATAATGTGAGTAAACTGATTTAATCGGTATAACTAATGTACATATTGGAATTGGATATAAGAAGAATAATTCATGTAAGCTGTTTATCATAGTTTTTAAAGTATAAGTTAGAGCTATAGAATCTGTTAACCAACACCACTATCTTTCTCCAGTGCAGAATATTTTTTTGTATTTTAAAGCCAGTGTTCAGTTGCAGCATATCAACTGTGTGTCTTTCTATCAGCTCTTCCTTGTAGTTGTTTTCTTCCATTGAAATGCGGTGCATATTATGCAATTCTCTAGTAAGTATTTAGTATATATATATATATATATATATATATATATATATATATGTATATATATATATATATATATATATATATCAATGTAAATATATTTATTTATTTTACCATGGCAGTGTGTTATAGTACTACATAATAATATTCCAAAACATGTTTGTTTGTCTTGTATATGAAGATATACAGAGTTTTTCCTTGGTTTATGCTCAACAAACTTATCACTTGTTGACTATATTTGAAAGATTCAAACTATATGTTTGACCTGTTTTCTTGTGTATATAGTTGTATATAAACTTGATACTTAAATGCTATATAGTTGTAAATTTATTTACAGATTTAGGTACAGCTTCTCTATAAAGGTGGAAAAATAGGAGAATAACAGGAATAATTTCCTTTGTATTTCATTATTGTTTTATTAATCCCAATGAACATTTCTTCATTATTAGATAAATTTGTTTTTATATTCATTGAAGATAAGAAAATAAATGAATAAGAGAAAAGATGCTGTGTTTGAAAGTTATATGAGCTATTCCATCATTTTTCCAAACTTGTTAAACAATAGATTTTAGCTGAATATAGTTATTCCAAGCTGAATCTAAGCTATTCCATTTCTGAAGAAGATAAGCCACCACCTTCTGTAGATAAGCACATGTTCAATCCTTATAAAACCATGTTTGTTCCAACTCGGAGTACTTACCTCGAACTACTTTCTTAGGAGTATCTGGGATCTCCTCCCAACCGACCAGAATTTTGTGTAGTTTCCCCTATCTCCGTTTTCTATAGTGGGTACCTCTGGCGTATGAATACGCGCCATGAGGCAACCTGGGTCAGAGAGCGTGCTCGGTCAGGTCTCGACCACCAGTATGTTTCTGGTCGCGACATGATTAACATATCGCCGCGCTCTCTTCACCCAGTGCGACCCTTTGTGTCTCCACGTGTTCAATCCTAACCTTATCCACCTCTTTCCTCTGTGTCCCTGTGTCGATTGGTGCTTTGGTGTTTCATTATGGAGCATCCCCCCCATTGCCCTGGGCCTATGGCCGGTAAATCTTGTGGTGCCTTTCTCTCCAAGCCGGAGGTCGACCCCCACACCTTGTGTTCTTCGTGTAGGGGCAGCGTTTGTTCCCCTACAGCCACGTGTCCGGAGTACGAGTCTTGGAACGAGATCCAGTGGGTGTGCTACGGCACGAAGAAAAAGAAAGCAACCAAGAGATCGCCTAAGAAGCCTAGCATCTCCTCGCCTCTAGCGTAGCCCGATGCCTCGTCGGAGAGGGGTTCCCTACCGCCTTCCCCTACCCAGAGTAGTAGATGAGGTAAGTCCGTTGCAGGGAAGCAGCCCATTGCCCTTCCCCAAGAGTCTGATATGTCTGTTGGTGGGGATGTTGTGTCGGTTCAGGCAAGTGGGGGGCCTGAGGGAGGGGCGGGAGTGTGTTCAGGAGACGAGGTCCTGGTGCCCGCAGGGCCCGTCTCTGCCGACGATCTGATGTGGGGGAAGCCTGCTACGGCCTCTTTCCATGCATCACGGGTGTGTATTTCAGGTGCTTCAGCGACCGGGGGAGATGCCGAGAAGGAAGGAGAATCACCGAATTCGGATCCCGTCGCCTGGGCGCCTCCCAGGACGCCCTTCAGGTCGCCCATGAGACTGGAGGAGGAGTTCGACACCTGGTTCACCAACAAGAAAGGTCCTCGATCTCCCCCGGAGCCGTCGTCAATGCTCCCGCTCTTTTTTCTACAGCCCTCTTCGCCAGCGGACCGGCACGAAGATCCCCCAGCAACTCGAGACGTATCAGGCGACTCAGCGGGTTCTCTTTCCTCCCCGTCGTCGTTCTCCTCCTTCTCGTCAGATTGTCCGAGGGACTCGAGGAGGAGACAGGAGAGGTCCCGCTCACGCTCACGCTCACGCCACGCCACACCAGGAAACGGTCCGGGACCTCCAGGAAGAAACACAAGAGGAGCCATTCATCGAAAAGTGAATGGGTGCGGGTCACGATCCCCCGGAGTCATCTCCTCAAAGCTACCGCCGCCCCGGGCACCTCTGGCTGGCTCCCTAGAGCCCCTTCGTCACCCTCGCGGCACGGCTCCTCCAGCAGACCCGATCATCGTCGGAAGTCGACGCACCAGGTCTCGGTAGACAAGCATAAGTCTGTGAAGGCTCCGGCTCCATCCGCCCAGCGGAGAGAGTCGCTCCTTCGGCCTGGCAGCCTTGACCCAGCCTCCGGTACTTCAACGGCTTTCCTTGAGCGACAAAGCCAGCCAGCTGGTCCGGAGAAGTCCGCAGCTCCGCGGGAGGGAGTAGACCCATGACGGCTACTCCCGTCCCAGCCGATCTGCCCGCTCTTCG